>NC_044065.1:10883599-11018599 GCF_902167405.1 Gadus morhua
TTTTAATCTCTGCAAAATGTGGTCAGTTTAGCAGAAGGCAGAAGGGGTGTTAGAAGAAAAAACGGGCGAACAGAGACTTTGGAGCGAGTGGTGCTTAGAGTTATTAGAATTAGAGACCCCCGGTGGGTTTATATCTATCATCTCGGCCAATCCTAGCCCCCCCCCCCCCGACCGCCCACTGCCCTTCCCACCACCACCACCACCCCCACCACTAAAGCGTCCCTAAACAATAGGCTAGCCTGGAGAGAATGGAGGTATCATGTCTGCTCTGTGTAATTACAGCTGGTTGTTCCTCTGGGCATGCTCACTAATGTTCTGCAACAACTGCCACGCTCATGTTTCTGCCGAGTGGCTATACTGTACGGACACGGAAAGCCTGTCTGTAGTCTGTCCGTACAACACCCACAGTGGAGACTACATGCAGGGTAGGGGTGGATTACGTTTCATAATCTTCATGAATAGATACACAGAGACACTACGTTTGTTGTTCATGATAAGCCACACATTCATCTGCCAGAACACTTCAGCAACACTGAAGTAGACCTAAAAGAACCCCAACGCTAAGACGAAAAGATGGTTGAAACGAAGAAAACTGGCAACGTAGTGTGAAACAGAATGCGTCATGACTTTGCGTTTCTGGTATACGTTTTTTGTCGAAGAACAATTTTTTGTGTGGACCAAAAAGCGCATTGCCAAATATAACAGGAACCTCAAACATTAGGGCTGAAATCCTAGAGGTGTCTGTGGTCTGTGCTCAGGAGCACCACGGGGCCCGAGGTTAGGATTAAGCCATGTAATGGGCAGTCGGAGCCAACATATGGCGGTGTATTAATGATCACCCTCTATTTCAACACACTCTTTTCGAGTGCTGTCTGGAGGGGCGGGCCCCGGGGACTGAGTTTGTAATTTAATTTTTTTGAAAGGAGCCTAAATCTCGCTGCTGTTTAATAGGCACGTAGATGCCTTCTCATGAGTGAAGAGAGCTGTAATTGGGCGGGTTGCGTGTCCTCAGTCCTCAGCTGATCAAAGGGGCTGCAGAGCAGGTACTCATTTTGCATGTCAGGGATTAGGCTGGCTCGGAACACCAGGGTTTGGCACGTTGTTGGAATGGATCAAAGCCACGCTCTCGTATTTAACTTGTTCTGCAGCTTTACGGACGATGCAGACTGTACCGCACACACCCAGCGACTATCGAGGGGAAGGAGAGACCACGGGAGGCGAAAGAAGAGGAGAAGACAAAGTGAGAGATGAGAGGGACGGGGGGAAGACTAATGGTGATGTGGCAGAGCTGTATGGGACACAAGGCAGCCCTAATGGAACGCTTTCAGTGTTGTTTGGGGAGACCTTCACATCTTGTTGGGGCGCCGTGTCTCTCTGGGTTGGAGTTTTTCCCATCTGCATGCAACATCCTAAGATCCTTCGTAATTGGCCGGGTGACAAACCAGAACTCTCTAGTGTAACACAAGGTGAATTTTAGGAAAATAGGAAAAACAAACTGTTGTCTTAATGGCACCAACAGCCATGTCTAAAGGCTATCAAATGAAATTTGACGGGCCAAAAAAAGAGGCGATCAAGACCAAATCAGCTTTAAGGAGAGAGTTTTGTTGGAGTTGAGGAAATATGGATTTTTTATTTTTTATTTTGATTTGCTTTGACAACATTTTGTTTGTGCGAGTGTGTGTACGTGTGTGTGTGTGTGTTGGGTTTGAGCGTCTTTGCGTCTCTGTGCCTGCAGAAACGTGCATTTCATTGGTACACAAACATAAATGTTTGGTTCAGACCATCATCATCATTACCATATATTCCTGCATATTTCAAGCATACCTACATGTGTGCCATATGTGAGCGTGCGTTTGTGTGTGTGAGCGTGTGTGTGTGCGTGTGTGTGCACATGCACGCCTACACGTGTGCATAAGTGTGTGTATGTCTCCTGTGTGTCTAAGGCCAGGACTAGACAGGAATTCATCCCGTCAGACAGGGGGGCTTATCTTCGGACCGCCTGTCACCTAATGAGATATACGCAGCCTTACATTTTAAATCTGGAAGGCAGGGATCTCTGACTCACAATAACCCATGATTAGTCTCACCCATAACAGTGTTTTAGCTACAGCCGTCTCGCGTTGCTTTTTTGTTGACTCGCAGAAGCGCTCTATAGACTAAATAGACGCTACCCCAAAGCGCTTTGCAGACAGGGGTTTTTATTCTCCCCTGCCATCCCTGCCATTATGCTCTGCATCAATGCCTAGCGGGGAGATCAAATGTTGATTTATTTACCATACCCGGTAGTAGAATGCTTGGAACAACATTGGCTGGTCTCGGAGACGACCGCTCCGTTGATCCGTTACCAAAGGAGTCAAGCGGGTCTACGAATAACGTGAATAATTCCAATGAGCCGTGTCTACACACAGTGACCCCCTAACGCGAGCCCCCTGTACGCGGCCGTAGCCCCGATGGCGAGGAGCCGCGGTCCACATTCCCGGCCTCATCCCCATTAGCTTCTGGGTCCTTTCTGCAGGGAGAGGTCCCCCCCTGTATCCGTCCTGGGTACGCATTCCGCACGCGGCAGCTAAGGTGTCGCCAGTGGCGATAGCACCGGCCCAAAGTGATGGATGAGGTGCCCGTGAGACCCGCAGATTATCAGCTATCGGGACATGATATTAGCAAACGACACAATACGAACCAAGCCCTGTGCTGTGGTGGGGGAGAGGACGGGTCTAAATAAAGCAGGGAAAGCTTGTTTTTAATACGTGTGCTCGCTTACCCTGGATCAGTGGGGTTACTCGGAGAGGAATTCTTTCCAGAGGGAGAAGAAAGGAAGTGGCATACTGTCAACAGTGGTTCATTCTCAGTAAATACATGGTGCCCTAACAAGTCACAAGGGCCTAATGGGCATTTGTTTAAGGAATGTAAGCGTGTGTTTGTGTGATTGTGACCATGCATGTGCATGCATGGGGCTGTGTGCCTGTGTATGTGCTTCTGTATGTCTGTGCGCCTGTGCATGTGTCTTCCTGTGTGTGTCTGTGTGCCTGTGTATGTGTGCCTCTGTGTGTTTTGGGGTGATTCTGTCAGTGTGTGTGTGTGTCTGTGTGTGTGTGTGTGTGTGTGTGTGTGTGTGTGTGTGTGTGTGTGTGTGTGTGTGTGTGTGTGTGTGTGTGTGTGTGTGTGTGTATACACAGGTGTTCTTGCAGCTTGTGTTTTTCCAGCCAATCCGGAGCCGTCGCAGTCCCCCTTCTGTCTATAGCCGTGACAGCAGCAGCAGCAGCAGCGCGGGTGGCTGTGCAGCGGCGGCCTGTGTGTGTGTTTGTGTGTGTGTGTGTGTGTGTGTGTGTGTGTGTGTGTGTGTGTGTGTGTGTGTGTGTGTGTGTGTGTGTGTGTGTGTGTGTGTGTGTGTGTGTGTGTGTGGGAGACGCCGACGGCAGCCATTACTGTTGTTTGAAAAGGTGGAGTGGAACCAGGTTACAGAAGCAGACATGTTGGATCGCTCAGCTCTTGGCTGCTGCTGCCGCCGCCGTCGCCACGGCCGCGGCTCGACAACGTCTTGGTTGATTGTCTTGAGGTGAGGTCATGTTACACCAAACACACAAATACAGAAGTTACGTTCACCCAGGGCCTACCTTCGGTCTAAATATATCTCCGGGGGCAGGGGGGAGGGGGGGGGGGGGGGGGGTTGGGGTGTGACATCATTCATTGCGTCATTGGTAAACCGCGGCGGTGATACAATCAACCTTCTCGGTTCATTAAGTCCTTTGATTAAATCGGTGGCGTCACTGTTCGCGTCATATTTTTAAGTCGTACACCAACATCAGTTCCCCAAACACATATACACATCCACACACACACACGCACATCCCCACACAGAAGCACACATACACACACATACACACACATGCACATCTCCACACACACACACACACACACACACACACACACACGCATATACACACACACACACACACACACACGCGCATATACACACACATCCACACACGCACACGCACACAACGATAAAGCCTCCTTCCAAAGCAGCTCTGACATAAGCTCCAGGATTTCCCAGGTGTCTGGGTGACAGTGACGTCTCCCCCCATCCCCTCCTCCACCCCACTCTAGCTCAACACAGCGGGCCACTTTAGGAGAGGTGCCGGTGGCGCGAATATTCAGCATTACCCGGGGCGGAATTATACATCAACAAAACAAAAATGACCCCCCCCCCCCCTCCCCCTATCCCTTCCCTTTCTAAATAGTGTGGAAAAGCAGGGTAGGCAGCCAGAGACATTTTTGCAAGCAGCTGAATCCAGTTTTTACGTCTGGAAAAACTTAGGGCACCGCAGCAAGGGGACACCGGCGGCGGAGCGTTTAGAGACGCTGGGGCACGTGTGACGCTGGCTAGCGGGCTGGAGGAGGGTGGGGGACGAGTGTACACATATAACGCCCCCCCCTCTCTACACACACACACACACGCCAAAAAAAACAACATTCTTTTCCACAACTGCGTAAAAGACATGCCAACCCACGCCGCCCTGTCTCTCTGTTTCAGACTGGGGTGGTGCTGGGGTGGGGTGAGGGTGGGGATGGGGGGAGGGATGGGGGGAGGGATGGGGGGAGGGATGGGGATTGGGGGTTGGGGGTTGGGGGTTGGGGGTAGGGGGGGCAAGCAGAAGGGTGGGGGAACCACTGGAAAACAACTGGGTGTTTGTTGCGTGTGAGCCGGCAGAGCTGTCAGCTTTGTGTTATTTAAATGTCGTTTAGGGCCTTAAACTGCGTATTTATGCCCCGCTAACCATCGCCTGATGGCAGCCGTCGCCGGTGCGCGGGTCTCTCCGGCGGGGGGATGGGGGGGAGGCTGGGTGAGTCAGACGGGGTGCTGGTGTCAGCAGGAGATAAGCCTTTATTACACAATGTGTGCGTAAGGCCTCCCTGATTGATGTGTATGCATTATTATTGTGCTCCGTCGAGGTAATGTATTCCCAGGTGTCATAAAAGGCCCATTTTAAATTAGTCAACCCGTCAAACCCTGGTGGCAGAGGTGTTGCCTCGCCTATCTGCACATTTAAAATGAGGTTTTAACGTGCGTGGGTGTGTGTGTGTGCGGGTGCATGTTTGTGTATGTGTGTGTGCACGCATTCATGTATATGCGTGTGCATGCGCGTGTATGTGCTTGAGTATGTGCATGTGGTTGTGTGTGTGTGTGTGTGTGTGTGTGTGTGTGTGTGTAAGTCTGTAAATGTGTAAGTGTGTGCAAGTGTGTGCATGTGTATGTGTCTGACGCAACGAAGTGGGCTCTCCCTGCAGTGTGGTCATGGCAGAACAGGATTGTGGGAGGCAGAGGGAGAGCTTGGGACAAGCCGAGCCCATTAAATGATAGCTCCCTCCCGCTCCCTCTGTGGGAAATAAAAAGGCTTCAGTGAGGTCAATTAAAAAAAGCGGACGGCCAAAAATGTTGCTCAGGCCTCCTTTTAGGAATCCCACCTGCACAGCGGGCTGATAGGAGCAGACAGCAGGACAGAAGGGAGGTGGGTAAAAAGGCACGCGGCAAAAAAATAAGACATCCTGGAGATGGGTTCACTCCGAGTCCCTTGGACAGAAACATCAATTTCTCCGTCATCAGGATAATTAGCACTTTGAAGAGCAGTTTCAGCCCAGTCTTCCTCTCACACATATCTGTACGCAGTCCTCCTTCGCGTTACATATACCGGGGGAGTGGACACAACCTTGGCATTCTTTCATCACTGAGCGTTGACTGGCCGCTGGTAAACGTGATAACGTCATATGCTCCTCTGCTCGACTCCATTAACCTCGCTTGGCAGCTCCTCACAGACTGCATGAGTGTGTTCTTTATGTAGACAGTCCAGGTGCATTGTGGTTAAGTCTTTTTTTTATGGTCTGTAGGACACAGTTCACCTGGAAGGGAGGGGAGGAGGACAAGAATTGAAAAAGCAGGTGAGAATGGGCCATGGAGTCCAAGGCGGACCTAATTTGTGAATGGATAAGTTGTGGAAGTCCTTCACATGCTTAACTGCCAAGCCTGGTTGTGGAGTTTAAAGGGGGTCAGTACAGGTCCATACATGAACATGTTTTTATCCATTTTGGCTGTATTGTGCTGTATGTTTTATGTCCACAGCATAGTGGATTATTTTCTGTGTGTGTAGCGAATGTCCCTCTCTAACTTCATGTTTCACAGCCAAGGCGACTTTCTCATGCCATAATGGCTTGAGCGGTCCACCTTCTGGTGCCTTGGCTTGTTATACCTCCATACCGGTTAGCTCCAGTTGTGCAACATTTAGTTTGATTGCCACTATGAAAACCGCAGTGATTACTTTTAAGTGGCTTTGAAAGAATTTACTTTTTTCTTTTTGAATGCCTCTTGCTATGCTAAATGATTGGTCCCAAAGCCATATTAAGATAACTATAGGAGAGGGATTAAATGTTTAGCCTTATTATTGATTTATTCATTGTGATTCAAAGTTGTTGATTATCTCTGGACAGTTTTTTAAGTATACCCCAATCATTTTCAAATGCCCATTATGTTTAGTGTTTTTCCATGGAATTTATATATGTACTTGAATCCACATGTATGTAACCAAAATGTGTGATTAATAAAGTTTTATATTGAAAAGTACTAAAGATAATTTATGATTAATTTAATATCATCTTATTCAAGCTTATTCACACAGAATACAAGTAGAATGATTGTTTTGGATTGATGTGGTTTTAAATACGTTTACGTGTTGTGTAAAACACTGAAATGTCTCAATCCATGTCCAAAGTGTCGAAGAATATTTATGACATAAAGGAATGTAAATGATTCTGATGTTCAGTTTATTCCTCCTCGGTCTCCTGTTGCAACATGTAAATCCTATCTTTGCAGTAGCTAATTGCCTTCCGCTGAGCGTGAATTACAGTAGCTAACCTGTCTTTGAGACCGCCGCACATGGAGTCAGTAGATCTGAGGCTTTGCAAGAATTACCCCTATTTAAAGTATGAGAAGAATGACCGAGAACGTAGCATTATGCGTAGCATAACTGACAGTTTGGTACGATACCAACTATGCTACTGTCTGGAAAGCAATACTTTGGAAACCACACCTGAGTCACAATAAGCACCTTATCTTCCCTCTCAGGTCACCCGAGGAAGGGTTGACCAAGGCAGAAGTGTCCACCGCCATCCTTTGATGATTAACTGTGGCTAACAAGGCATCTTTCACGCTCCAACTCTTAACAAGGAGTCGCTGAAGGCAGAAATTTAATTAGACTTTCAGCGTCCAGTAAAAAAACAAAAACAAAAAACTGTAAGCAAGTGGTTCAGGGCTCCACTTTATCTTTTTCACGAGGCACAGCCAGGCCAAAACGCTGACATTTACAAATAGTATTCATTACATATTTTCCAAGTGACCGAGCCAGATCGTCTGTGATGTAAATATTTTGAGCCTGGGGTGGGGGGAGGTGGAAAAGGGGGCACAAAGCTAGCTAAATTTCCCCCTTAACTTAACATGAACGATGGCATTGGCAGCTTTATCAGCATTATCTTGAGAGTTGAGTTTATCATCAAAATGACAATGAAAGATTACTCCTAAACATAATTTCCTTTTCATCAGTCCTATGCACAGACCGTAATCTGGAAAAGGTAGAGGCAATTCAAAAGCACTGTTCCCTCTCACACACACACACAAACACACACACCACTCCCCTGCCCCCAATGTGTTATTTAATTAGGTGATGCAAATTCCCCTTAATTAGCTTGTTGTAATCAGAACCCAGCCAACACACAACGTTAGACGTCTGTTGGGGTGAGTCTAGGTTGGAGGAGCCGTCAGTTTGTCAAATATCTGCCGTGCACTGAGCGCAAGCTCTGAACCCCGCAAAGCAAACAACTCCCGCGGTGCGTCTCATGCCCTTCAACATGTCCAGCGTTGACTCAATGTAAATATTTCAGACGTCATGGCAAACACACACACCTCAGCTTTCATGACCTCATTGTACCTTTTGGCAGGGAGGTCCCGGTTCAGGTGTTTTCACAGTGAACAGTTTGTAGTCCCGCTAGCGTGTAGAGGTAGTTCATTATGGAGAAGGTAGTGTGTGTGGGTGTGTGTGTATGTGTGTGTGTGTCTTTGTGTCTGCGTGTGTGAGAGTGTGTGTGTGCGTGTGTGTCTGTGTGTGTGTGTGTGTGTGTCTGGGTGAGTGTGTGTGAGTGTGTGTATGTCTAGGGTACAAATATATTGCTATGCTCTCTATGTATGTTGCCATGTACAGCTTGTATTTATGAAATTATGCTTGAATATGTAGGCCTATGTATGTACGTATAAATATATATATAATTAAATATGTGTGTATGTAGGTATTTCATGCATGTGAATTTATGTATACTATGTATATCTGTATACACAGTATCTTTGCATGTTTGTAATTGTATAGCAACCAAATAATTAGCAATTGCCACTGGGACTCCTAAGGACACGCCAACAAGTGAACAATTACATAAATCACCTCTCCATCTTATTAATCTCAACGCTTTTCCAAGTAATGCCGATGATTGCTGCCCGTTGGGAGCTCTAGCTAACAAAGGTCCACGGTAAGGTCAAGCTGTTTCTCACATAGCGACTGAAAGGCTGTGATTGCTTTAACTGATCCTCAGCATCACCATCATGACCAAAGGGGACCCAAGAAAAACAACCCACGTCAACATTTGTGTATCTTTGCCAGATCTCAACATCCCCCCCCGAAAAACGTCAATCCCAGAAGCATTAGTGCCGCCAGTGTCACAGCAGATCCAAACTCCTCAGGTTTGGTTGCTGTGTGTATGCCTGCCTTGGGTGATTAAGCCGCCTGAGGTAAGCGGAAAAAAAATAAAAACACACACGAGCTGTCTTCTTCAGGGATGTGTGAGCAGATCCGTATCAGTGGGAAGTGGCGGATAACACCTCCACATATTGCTTTTTAATGAACTCAGCTGTCCAGCTGCAGCATCCCCTCTAATGGACTCACACGAAACGTATCATTGGGAGCGGTCATTTGGACAACACCGGTGATAATCTACCCCATAACGTCCCGCCGGCCATTGTCCACATTCTGGCCCCGGTCCCAGGCAATGCATTTGAGGGGGGTGGGGTCAAAGGTCAGGATGACATGCTTTCATTTACAAGACTGTCTGTCATCATCATCTGTCTCTTTGGTTCAATTAAAGATACCGATTGGGGGCAGAATCTTTTTTTATCACACGTGTGCACAAGCAGACACACACACACACAGACACACACACACACACACACACACACACACACACACACACACAGAAACACACACACACACAGTGACCTTATAAAAGTACAGTATGTACAGATATTTGGATACTACAGTAATATGTAAATCAAGCCCACTTCTCAATGTGTTTGAAAGGCTTCACGGTTGTGTTTACATTTCACTAGACAGTAGACCTTACATCACCGGGACCTTTGCCTCCTCCTGCCATGTGTATTTAGAGATCGGGTTTTGGGCTCGATTATTCCCCGCTCTAGAGATAACATGGCCGTGACCCATGTGTGTTCTTAACCCTATTGCACTCGCACTCACTCGCCTTCCTTTGAACCACGTCCCACTCGCTGAAACCTAAAAAAAGGAGCCACGCTGATGGAAATGGAGGCACAACACCACCCCCGCCCCCCCTTCCTCCTTGCCAGTAACATCTCCTCCTCTTCTCTCTCTTGCTCTCATCTCTTTCTCTCCCTGTTTCTGGGTCTCTCGGCCGCACATAATCTGCAGCCTCTTGCTGCCTCTTAGAGGAAGGAATGTGGCACCAATTCAAACATGGCTGCCTAGCTCCCATGTGTTTATTTAATTTTTTTTACCATTAGGAGGATTGTTGCGTTGAATCTTCTCCTATAAATTCATTTTCTCACGGGAGGCACGCTGAGCTCGCTCATGAATAATTTGTTCCAGTTTGTGTCTGTTATTTTGTAGCACAGCTAATGGTAACACACGTTATTCAAAGGTCGTATTTGTAAGTTCAGAGCAAAATAGTCAATTTTTAAATATTTATTCTGGCTCCTCCAGGAGTAAATACGGAGTTCAGAAGATCACACCACATGCAAGCCCTCCGCCACATTTTACTTTGTTTTTTCTTTGGTATTGTAGTGGAACGAAACAAGACAAATGAGCCGTGAAGTACCGGAAGAGAATATGATGCCAAGCCCACGGAAGGACGAGCATTCATTATGGGCTCTGTCATTTTCCTCCCATTGCTTACATGTTTTTGGAAAACAACCAATTTAGGGAACACTAAGTTGATTAAGAGGATGATTTATTTGTGTTTCTGTAGTCAACAGAAACCCTTCCTGTTCAGCACAGCTAGAGCTGGTTGACAGGACCGGGGGAAATCACTTCTTCTGTGGACGGTCAACAGCTGTGTATATAGAGCACTTATCTATATTTCCACCCGTAGAAACAGAAAGTCCACGACTGAGTGCAATGCTGCAAAAGCAGATAAAAGCATCTGCTAAATGCCCTAAATGTAAATTTAACATTGGCGAGAATCAGCCAAATGAAGACGTGCAATGAATTCAGAGCTGGTACTGTAGTGGCATGTTCATGCTAAATATTGCATATTTAGGTATTTTTAGGTGGACCTCAATCAACCTGAGAAAAACGTGCCTGAATCAATGCAGGGAATGGAAAACTGCCCTCTACTGAATCTCAGAGCCAACAGAATTTTTTTAGTATTTTCTTTTGTAAATGCCTGATATTGAGTTGGTAAACTGTGAATGTATGAAATATGTTTTAGAAGACAAACGATGGGGTCTGGCAGCTCAACCTGGTGTGGAAAATGAAGGTATTAGTCAAAGTTCACACAATGAACTCGTCATAAAGTGTAGCCATACTGTGTCCACTTGTAAATCGTTTAAAATAGCATCTGTTTCAGACAAAAATGTATCCCAGGGGGCACGGGTTGTAGCAGTTACTTTTTTACAAAAATGTCCACATCGTGCAGAAGACCTTAAAACTTATGAAAGCCATATACTATCCAAAAATCCCAGCTTGTCTGGACACTGAAAAAGATTAGTTTTGTCCAAAATAGCCCCACAATGCAGTTTTATAGCTTTGTATTTCAGGTATAAACCCCCCCTAAAAAGCTAAGCCATATTACTGGCAGTAAAGATGTCTCCTTCAAACTGACAGCAGCTCCCAAACTTCAGTTCATAAACCTGCCTGGAGATTATGTGCACGGTGGAGACAGCATGGAACTACTTGGCCAGCCCGGCAATGAAAACTGTTTCCACACGGACACATTCTCACTGCTGAGAATTTGAGAAATACAGCACAAAAGTATACGCTTTAAACATTCCTTGAGAACAACAGGGAGGGACCATTCAATGGGCTTTTTTTTTCAGTGGTTTGGGCTTGAATCCTGTCGTTTGAATTTCTCAAATATGCAAAGTATAAGACAGACAAAAAAGCCATTGTGGCATAATCAACAGAATTTGTGTGTAATCTTTTTAAGCTTTAACCTTATATAGTGTACAGCCAAGATTGACCAAAAAACTGCGTCAATGGACGAAACCAAAGTGCAGCAATTTGGATAATGGTGAAGATGAAAGGCTGATTTTTTTCTATTACTTGTTTTCAAGACTGCTTGCACATTTTTCTTAAATGACCAACGTCTAGTGTGTAATTACACTAAACTTATTTTTTTTGCTCTTGCAACTTTTTGTCCCCTGCTCGACAAACACCGTCCAACAAGAAAATGCTCCCAAAAATGGCAGCAGCACTCATGGCACCTCACAGAGCGAGATCGCCATGCCCAAAACTCACTCGCTATAGCCACAGTCACCAGCACGTCTTCCATGGCGGTCCGTTCGTACTGCCTGTCCACTTCTGTACCTCCCTGACTGTTGCACCATGTGAAGCTTCACTTTAAAGCTATGCTTGTTTGCCTTTTATTTATTTATGTGTTTATTTAGTGCCCTCTGATATTCATGCCGCTGGATTCAACCAGATTTATTTATTGAATTTATGAAGACATTCCTGTACAACAATTTATGTATTTATATATGTATCCATATATATATAAAGATATACATACACATATATATGTGTGGTTTTATTTAATTATTTATATATATATATATATATATATATATATATATATATACATGTATACTTTTATTATTCAGGGGGGGTGGAGCTGGATCTTCATTGTGAAGCTGTGGAGAAATGTGAGCCCCAGTAAAGCTATGACAGTAATAAGTGTGTGTATGTATGTGTGTGTGTGTGTGTGGGGGGGGGGGGGGGGCTCCGGGGCAGAGATGAGCGAACATCTACTGCCTTTCATTCACCCCCCCCCCCCCCCCCCCCCCCCCCCGAAGATAAGAGAATAAAAGAGATGGAGGGTGTGATTTGTTAAATGTGGTGGCGACCCCGGGGGCATTGTCCCTCAACATGGGGGACATCTGGCGGGGGTGCGGCCACCGATGTCCGGGCTCTGTGTCCTCTTTCTCAGCCGGTGAGCTGTGCAGGATTGAAGCACTGCCCTCACTTTCTCATGCTAATGCCCCAGCAAGGCCTGCAGCAGATGTGAAACATTTGGGGATTGTTCTCGCTCACTTGTAAAGAAGTAATCTGGCCCGTTATCAGTGTGATGCTTCTATTTGTCCGTCCGCGGATCATAAAGAGAGGGAGAGCAGGGTCAACATGGGGCATCTTCCTTGGTGGCCCGAGTCAAACCGTTATTATTAACGTGTGTGTGGTTGGGGGCACGATGTGTGTGTCCACGACTGGGAAATAGTTAGAATTTTCTTAGGGGATTTTTTTCAATTTATTAAGGAGGTAGTGCTAAAAGGTTTAACAATTATATAATGTGTGCGTGTGCGTGTGTGTGTGTGTGTGTGTGTGTGTGTGTGTGTGTGTGTGTGTGTGTGTGTGTGTGTGTGTGTGTGTGTGTTTGTGTTTGTTTCTGGCATTGATCAAATTCAAGTTCTGTGTCATTACTTGTTAAAAAATAATTATTAAAGCCATTAATATGCAGACATTCACACACACAAACACATAAACTTTAGATGATGTTTAAAACACGCACGTACGTAAGTAGACCAGACACACGCACACACACACACACAAACACATACACACACAGTGGATGATGGTTCAAACCCAAATACATGCTTGTATGTGCACACAAGGACACCTTGTGTATATATGTCAAGTTTTAAAACTTTCAGTGAATTCCGTTGGAGTCTTTTAGAGCTTGTGAGAGGATGGTTCTCAGGCCACGCCCCCTGGATTCGTATTGGCTGTTTTAATGTCTAGCTCTCTCTCTCGCCTACCTTTACCAAACGTAAGTGTCATTGGTTGTCGACATAGCAGCGCATAATCTGACAGAAGTTCACAAGCCTGCACACGTGCGCCGGCGACAGAGAGGTGTTTGCCGCGGGGCAAATTAAATATAAAAAATCTTTAGATGAATCAACTGAAGTGATTGACAGCCGTTGTAGATCGATACTATTTGACAGGTAGGGGCGTTGACAGTCAAGCACTACCTTGACATCTGTCCTGCCTGTTTTAGTAGGTTGTTAATTGTCGTCTCTTAAAAAAAGCAAGCTTTGGCGCGAGTGTCATTGCGGAGCAGACACGCGCGTACGTGCGAGGTGAGATCCATTCAGCGTGGATGCAGTCTCGGCAGCACCAGAGCTTCCTAATTTCTTCATGGCAGGAGGACTCCACAATGTCTGCCTAGCATGGCTGGACCTCCTGATAACCCAGCGACCGAGGGACCGTTATGGCTTTTAGCCGCACCTGCAAAGTGGATCCCCTGTCCCGAGGCATCTTTAGGAAGTCAGTGGTCATGTTGTGCTCGCTGCTTACCTCCCTGTTCCTCCTCTACTGTGTCACTGACCGATGCAGCACCCTGCCCGCCACGGTGAAAACCTCCACACAAGTTGGGGGTATATTCTCTGATGAACTGCACGATTTAAGATCGCTGAGGAGAAAAAGACTCCTGCAAAAATGGAACACACTGCCAGAGACGGTGAGTCACATCTCAGCCAAAGGACCATCGCACTTCACTGGCGATGACAACGCGAGTCCGGTGTACTATGGACCTCTAAAGTTGGGTGACGATGGGGAGCCGGTGGAGGCTTTACTCCTGCCGCCTTTGGATGTACTTTCTCCGAGGAGAGTGTCGCCGAGGTTCGCAGGAGCAGGTCAGCTCAGTCCTTTGGGAGAAGGGACCAAGAAACTGCCCCAGGCGCTCATTATAGGTGTCAAGAAAGGAGGCACACGCGCGCTGCTGGAGTTTCTCCGCGTGCACCCGGACATCCGGGCCGTGGGAGCGGAACCGCACTTCTTCGACCGCAACTATGAGAACGGACTCGAGTGGTACAGGTAAAACTGATTTCCCAATTCAACAATGTATTTCATTGATATGCTTATGAGTTGCATGTCGACCATCAAGGCCTAATAGTCCTACCCTAAATTATTCTCTCTCATTTATGAAATAGTAATTGTAAAATGGACCAACATTTAGCAGGCCTGAACTAATAAACACATTTTACAATTGTTTATTTATTTACTTTTTCTTTTTTTTCGTCAGCCAATAAACCTTTTTAGCAATTCATCCAAAATGATGTGCCGGTTGTTGAAGGCTAGTCCTTTAGGCCATATTTCTTTAATTTATTTAATCATAGTCTATTCTCTCTATCCGTCTATTCAACCCATATAAAACAAAGATCCTTCAGTGTATTTAAAAGTTTAAAGTAAGTTTCAATTGTTTCTGAACAATTACAATTTAACAAAATATTGGATGACCTTAGGCCCAAATATGTAATTGATTAAATGAACCCATTGGATCCAAATTAAAATGCAACACACCATCAGCAACTGTCAAGCTAACTTAGTTTTACTATTTGTTTTCTTTTGTTGTTATTCTTTATATCATATATATTTTCTTTCCACCACACAGTTTAGATCATTTACACATTAGGTTTTTTTTACCCTTGATTTCAAGGTTAATGTGCTTGCTCTAAATGTATTTACCGAGGGCCAAGGTCTTTTTCCACAGGTCAAACTTTTAGTGTGAGTAAATCTCTAGTTCCTCTTCAACGTGTATTCACTCTTCCTAGATGTTTTCATCTTCCTCTTGAGTGTGTGTCAACCTTTTATCACAATATCCCGGCAAGAGCCTTCTGATTTGTGATTGATTCTCTGTCACTGTATGCGTCCCTGTGCGCACAAAACTGTTTGTGTGTGTGTGTGTGTGTGTGTGTGTGTGTGTGTGTGTGTGTGTGTGTGTGTGTGTGTGTGTGTGTGTGTGTGTGTGTGTGTGTGTGTGTGTGTCAGTGTGTGTGTGTGTGTGTGTTTGTGTGTGTGTCAGTGTGTGTGTGTGTGTGTGTGCGTGTGTGTGTGTGTGTGTGTGTCAGTGTATGTCTGAATCCTCAAGAGTGTATGTGTGTGTGTGTGTGTGTGTGTGTGTTTGTGTGTATGTGTCACGTTTGTGTACGTGTGTGTTGCTGAGTGTGTGTGTCAGTGGGAGTCTGTCGGTATGTGTGTGCGTGTGTGCACGTATTCCCTTCTCCAAGGGCCTACAGGGAATAATGGCTCCCCTTCTCTCTGCTTCTCTGTCTAATGGGCCATTGCCGACATGGCGGCTCTGTTATTAAGAAGGATTAGGATCATAATGAAAGGTTACCTGAGTGTCTTAGGAGGTATAATTCACCTTTCGATTGAGCTAACACTAACACTGCAGCTTCCTCTTTACTCTTTACCCACGGACACACAACTTTTACTCTCACACTCGGACCCTTTCCACCAAACATACTCTCTCCCCCCCTCTCTCTCTCCCTCTCTCTCTCTCTGCCTCTCTCTCTCTGTGTCTCTGTGTCTCTCTGTCTTCCCACTCACACACCTCCTGCTTTGTGCCCCTCTCAGAGGGAACACTCTCTTTTCCCCATAACTCTTTCACAACCTTCTGTTTACCTATTCATCCATTGTGGGGCTGGGGGAGGCCCGTGTATATCCATGAGGGTCCCATCCATCCCCGGGAGTTGCCAAGATTCTCAGGAATTTGGACCGTGCCTCCAAGGACGGGGCCTCAGCGCGCCGGTTACACTTAATGCTGCCCATTTAAAGCTCTTGAAGGACCCTTGAGTTGAATGAGAGGGGGTAAATAACGGTTAGGGCAGCAGCGCGGGCCCGGGATGAGGGGAAGTGGATCGCCGTTACGGGGGCGTAGGGAAGCGCTCTTGTCGGATTCTGTTCCCCCTCCTATAGGTCGTATGAGAGGGCTCTTATTTCATGCGTGTCTTTTTGTGAGAGCCATGTTCTGTTACAGCCAAGTTTGCCTCAAAGGCCAATGAGTTGTTTTTTTGTCATGGTGAAGGGCCGGTCGTATGACAGCACTCGGCTCATGACAGGGTGGCATTGAAGTGCTTATTTTTTTCGTGGTTATTTGTGATTGATTCAAAATTTGATTTTCTTCTTTTATTTTATTTTTTCTGATTTTCGGCCAATGCTTTCAACCGTGTTTGGTTTCCACCCAACAAACAACAACAATTAAGGTTATTTTGGATAGGAGGGGTCATTTCTTTTTTTCAAAGAAAACACTGTTGGGGGTTGTGTGAAACAAGGCCAATTTTCACTGTGACCAATCACCGTGTCCAATTTGCCGGAAATATGTGATTCTTTTCATTAGCGACTGTGACCACTTAAAATGTAAAAGAGGGAGGGGGGGGACCCCAGCTCTTTGTTTATTGTAATGGCATATATGTGTCCTTACCAGGAATCCCAGAGGCCCATCTTTAAATTGTGGGACATCGTTTTCACACTTCAAACCCGAAACACTAAATTTAAAATGGCAACGTCCACAATCCTCTTTCCCAGAACTATACGTCATTCGTGTGTGGATTCCCAGCAAGGGCCTTAACATTGTTTGCACATCAGAAGCTGTGATGGGAATTATTTATTGCACATTGATTTTTCAGTTGCTATTGTCAGCGTGGCTCTGTCATTTTCAAAACATTCGGTACCTTAAAGCCGTTGGATTTCCATGGTTTGATGTACTTTGGGTCCCTGTTGGCCGGCACACCATTAATGTCTCTGTGGGGATTTATGACTACTTTTTTGGTTTCCAAGTACTGCCAATAGCTGTCTGGAATTCTCTCTTTCACCCCCATCTATTGGCAACGACTTTCTTTATTTTTTATATTGAACTTTCTGGGTGTTCCCAGCCAGTTAAACCGGCACACTGACCTCACCCCGACCAAGTGAAATATACTCAAGCTGAAGTTTTACTTAAAACTTCATACATAAACACTCCTGACTTTTGGGTTTGCCAAATACAATACCTTAATCTTTGTTCAAATATTTTTGGTAGTCCAAGGCCCCCATTTTGTATTCATTGGTCATGTGTGCGTTTGATATAAAAAAAAAGGATAAAAAATCGTCCTGTTCTCCAACAGGAAACCAGCGCCGAAGCGCATTGTTAAGGGCCGGTTGGAGGATCTGTTTGACCGCCTGTCTCGCCGGGGCGTAGTGCAACTGTACCGCACAACGCTGCTGTTGCGGGAAAAAAGGTTATTCGGCGGTAACGTAGGGGAGTCGGGCTACAACACCGTGATGTAAGACGGAGAGATCCCTGCTCGGAGTAGCCAGTATTATGTTTTGGGTGTACTTGGGTTACCTCTAGCCCGAGTTTCACCTGTCTGGACATGGAGGGGGGGGTCCCTGTTTGATTTCCCCAGACTCCTAGGTGGTTTAGGATGAGACCACACCAGATCCATTAAAAAAAACCTGTGACCTGTTAAAATATGTAAAATATACATATATATGTACATCGACACATGCATGTATATTTCAAATATATTTTTACGTGTGTGTATATATATATATATATATATATATATATATATATATACAGTATATAAACATATAGCTTTGTCCAGGTTTGAGTTAATGGCATACGATATGTATATTATATGCCACTAACACATTCCCATAAAAGCGCTTCTTCTGCACGTCCCGTTCCTTGCTAAATTTGAATTCAACTGAAGTCAGATTAATAAAGTTAGGCTCACCACTCTTAAACAAGTGGACTTGCCTTAATCAAACGGATGGTTGTGTTTAGTTGCTAAGACAGAAATGTCTTTCCCCGAAAGCATGAGAATTCAAATGGCATGCAAACACAAAATAAATTGGGGAACTATATTTAATAAAAGGGGTGACGGAGGGGGTAGTGGGGTTCCCTGGTCATGAATCTGGGCTCTGCATAAAAGGGAAATGTGTAATTGCTGTCAAAAGTAGGGCTTTATTAATGAAAGCGCTGACCCATTTGAGAACGGTACAGAGTGCAGCAGTGTTCTGCAGCTCATTCCAGGCTCATGGGTTATACTGTGGCCTGTGTGGGACCCCTTCATTCGCAGATACCCAGAGAACCGATCAAACTACGTCGGTTACTCCGGTGCCATACTCGATCCAGAAGTAAAACGCGTGGAGTAAAAATCACGCATATTGCCCGTGTTTGAATTCCACGCATGCCAATTCGCTCCTCTGTTTTGCCGATTATCATTCTTTCCTACGCAGCGGGTTTCGCCAAATTGGTTTGTTGACATGGTTGTGTTTTATTGAGGAGCCCGGTTCAGGAAAAATAAATTCAGGGGATTGTCAAGTGCTGCTCCTGAAAGTGGTCTGAAATGCCAGTTTTCTGCTTGCCGCCATTCCCTGCTTCCAAGTTGTTCAGATGTTGGCTTCGGGTTTTACTGTCAATTTAGTGGATGGTTGCATTTGAAGTGCTGCCTTGAATGTCTGACAAGTCAAGACACCGGAGGATTTTGGTGTAACTTTGGACAACGTTATAGTAGCCTTAGGAAAAAGGCAGGATGCCCTTTGTGGACAAACATATCAGTTATCTTTTTGGTGCCTTGTGAAATGTCTTTACATTTTAATGTAGAGAAATCATGTTATCACTGGTGTCTACAAAAATGTTTATTTTCTTCTAGTTTTTCTTAAATGGATCTCTGGTTGTATAATGATACAAAGACTCACAATAACATTAGTGTCTTTGTTGTCGGTGTAAAATGTAATTCTATTTTGAACGTTATTTTGTTAAAAGCATCAGACAAGCTTTTCTTTAGAGGGCTTCTTTCATGGTGTCATTGTCCTGGACATAGCTCATGTAAGATCTAAAGAGCAGCTGGAAAACGAGACCATAGTTAACAAAGAAACCCCTTTGACTTGATTTGTGTGTCTGTGCCTGTGTAATTTACTTTTTGTCTTTTTGAACATTTGATCTGTAAGCCCCTCTATTATACCTTGTTATTTGTGTTCATTTTGCTGGCCCACATTGCTAACCTAGCCAAGAATATACTTTCATATATTTATTGCCAGGGGCAATGAGTTAATGGCTTGGCATATAATAATATCACAACATATTCAATATTATACAATATAGCTTTTCCTGCAACTTACTATCTATGTATATATATATATATATATATATATATATATATATATATATATATATACAGTATGTGTTTACATATGTATGTGTTTATATATATATATATATATATATATAGAGCAAGAGAGCGAGAGAGCGCGAGAGAGACAGATAGACAGACAGACAGACAGACAGACAGACAGACAGAGCATAACATAATTCTTAATATATATGTATTATCTTTTTTTCAGTTCAATTTGTCAGCCCAAAGTCCCAAATTCTTATATCAATAACTATTAAGTCACATTTATGCACCGTAGCGAAGCTGTAGGAAATACATCTTTATCCATCCATTAATCTCTCACATTTTTGTTGTTAATCGCTGCAATAAAAGCGCTTCCTCTGCACGTCCCCTTACTTGATTAATCGGAGTCAACCTGAAGTCAGATTAATAAAGTTAGGCTCACCACTCAGCACTGTGCTGGAGCCTTGTGAGAGCAGCGGGGGAACACCTTCAACCAGAGGCAGACAGGGCCTCTCGTGTCACCATCTTTTGATACGGATCAGCGGTTGGGGCAGATCTCCACCCTCCCTCCCCACCCTCCCACCCTCCCTCCCCACCAGGAGTGAGAGGTGAAGTGGAGAGGGGGGAGAGAGGGAGGGAGGGAAGGAGGGAGGGAGGGAGGGAGGGAGGGAGGGAGGGTGGGTGGCGGTCTGAGCGACACCCAGCCCAGGAAGGCAACGTGATCCCCCAGAGAGACCGCAGAAGGCATGAGCCCTCTCTCCCCGAGTCTGCCTTTGGGTTTGTGAAAGTGATTATCGTGGGGCCATAGCTTGTAAAAGCAGGACACGGGGGTCTCTCTGGCCTCCCGCTGAAGGTATGCCATGCGAACACCCCACCTCTTGGTCGACCTTTGCCAATCCCCCCCCCCACCCCCCCCCCCCCCCCCCCCACTACACACACACACACACACACACACACACACACACACACACACACACACACACACACACACACACACACACACACACACACACACACACACACACACACACATTGACATCTCAGTACAACCCTAGCAGCTGACGATACATGGCCCCTGTTCGAAGGAGGTGGATGTGCACAATTTATGTGCGTGTTTGTGTGTGTGTGTGCGTGTTGGGGGGCGGGGGGGAGGGGGGTATCTAACGTTCAGGGCTGTCAACAGCTGCCCTCTGGCATCCTGGGAATTTGCCCCCCCACCAATGGAAGGGTGAGGACAGGGAGCAGGTGCAGGGGGAATGGCCGACACCACCTGGATGCACGCACCCTGGCCACTCACACCTGATACGTTCACCTGAAGGTACCCGAATGTAAGGGATGTTTGTTTTGTGGGCATCCGACCATGGTAGCGTATCAATAGGCCAAAAATCACCCAAAAAAAGTACTTTGATTTGCTTTGAGGTAGAACGGCTAGGCTAGGCTAGGCTAGGCTAGGGTAGCATGCTAATAATCGTGGGCAATCCACGGGCAGGGCTCTGGGAGAATGTGCCACCCTCAGAGTTCACAGCGCCAACAGATGGTACTGCGACGTTTGGCTTCGGTTACACTTGTTTAAAGGATTCTGTTCTGTTTGTTCACTTTGGGTTTTAGTGTACACTAGCCCGCAACCTTTTCGACCTTGGGATATCTCAAGCCTTCTCAGCTTGGCAGCTGCGCCAGCGATTTATTTACATTTTAGTACTTGTTAGCCGTTACGGTTTTTAGTGATTATTCTGGAATCCATGTTTAAATATAATTCGCACACTTAAAATGGCTAGGACTTAATGCTGACAAAATTGTGTGCCAGTGCTTTCCTTTACCGAGCTGAGATTTATCGGAAAAGAAAATCTATTGCAAAGGTCTTTTAATACAAGAGCTAAGGGTTTGACATTTTACAAGATATTACCTTTTTAGCGTGAAACTCAGTGCAGTGTTTTAAGCAAATATGGGGCCAGACAAACTGTGCTGATTTAGCGCCAGGCAGGCAATAGCCATGAATGTCAGGGATGTATATGTTGCTCGAGCTCCATGGAAACATGGCATGTAATGTTTTACTGCCACAGTAATGATCCCTCCAGGCACTCAATGTCTGACTTAATAGGTAATAGAAAATCGTATCATTTTCTGCATCTTCATCGACTATATTTTCCTCTTTTGCATTTTTTGGTCCTTGAGAACTCCAAGTTGATGGAAGTTATGAGTTACCCTTCCCCAAACAAAGACAAATTGTAACCCCCCCATCGTCTGGCACCAGGAAACTGTGTGCACCATCGAGGGGCTTTAGACTAGACGTGCTTCACATCCCACAGTGGAAGCGGACTAAACCAAACCCACAAAACAAGCAAACCGCCAAGAAATCCAAGCGTATCAAGACTTTCAGAGGTTTTGCCAGGACGCCTCAGGCGATTTTCAAAACGCCACGCCAAAATAAGACAAAAATCCGGTGGGGGGAAAAAACGGTGTTATTTTGGCCCAGAAAAGGCCTGGTAAATGATGCATGGAGGCTACGTGTACGCGTATCAGGTCCTCGCCGCGGCGCATTGGCAGGGTGAACCCACGCCTCGGCATGATGGATCTCTATTTCTCATCTCACCGGCAACAGCTTTATCACAGGACAGGGAGCGCTCTCCCCATATTTCCACCGCAGAGAGAGAGAGAGAGAGAGAGAGAGAGAGAGAGAGAGAGAGAGAGAGAGAGAGAGAGAGAGAGAGAGAGAGAGAGAGAGAGAGAGAGAGAGAGAGAGAGAGAGAGAGAGAGAGAGAGAGCATGGGAACTATTGACAAAAACGAAGGAAACCCTTGACTCAGGGGTGTTCTGCTTTCCCGCTATGATAGTCATTTTATTTCCCTGAGATGATTTTGCCGCATACTTTCCCTATTTTATCTGGCTTACACGTTAGTCCGATAATTCAAGTGAAAACATCTTTAAGGGGTATGATCTTTGCCACAAAAAAAAAAGATTTACAACCAAAGGATGTCCATGGTCTGCTATTCCTCAAATCAACACTTCCTTCCCCCAAAATCGTCCCGCATTTTTCTTTCCGTTTTTTTTTTTCATTTCCAGATTTACGGGTGAAAACATGAAATGGTTTAAACTTAGTGTCCCTCTGCCTCGGCGGTGCTGGGAAGGACCTGGGCAGCGGCACACAGAGACGCCACCGTGCCATGTGTGTGTTATCGCCAGCTGCCTGTGTGGTGATAGCGTGGCACCGCTCCGCTCTGTCCTGCTGCCTCACTCAGCCGAGGCTGCTGCCAGTCGGCCTGTTGGCAGGGCCGCTTTGCTCCAGACACTGGGTCCGGGGCCACGGTCGCTGGTGGTGCGATGGACCGACGACAGCCCCGGGCGCAACCCCTTTGGACCAACAGCAGCCTCCGTTTTTTTCTTTACGACGCAGAACAAAGAACCACACTGTATGTGTGCATGTGTGTGTGTGTGTGTGTGTGTGTGTGTGTGTGCATGTGTGAGTGCATTTGTGAGTGTGTGTGTGTGTGAGAGAGAGAGAGAGAGAGAGAGAGAGAGAGAGAGAGAGAGAGAGAGAGAGAGAGAGAGAGAGAGAGAGAGAGAGAGAGAGAGAGAGAGAGAGAGAGAGAGAGAGAGAGAGAGAGAGAGAGAGTGCAGCGGCCCAACACTTTTTGTAGTGCCATGTAAAATCTTTGGTTTGGCAGTTTGCTCGCCAACACATTATTTTCATCAGACGTTTTTTTTTTTTACAACCTTTCTTGCCCCGGAGGCAAAAAGACCCACAAAACATTTGGTTTATTTTGTATGACCCAGCCTGATATGAACAGAGGGTTATAGTAGCTAAGTGAAATAGAACATGTGGGGAATTAGGGTTTGGCAGAGGTGGCACACCTGACCACTAGAAACACTGCCCTGTTTTGAAAGAGGCAAATAATAATAGAGGTGGTTAACGAAGAGCGAGAACCGACAGAAAATGGGGCACTAAGATCCCCTTTTTTTTCTCCAATAGAAGCTCACCAGATCCATTACGTGCAGGCTTGTGTAGAGCTACCTGCCCGTCTAAGTGCCCTAGCAGCTGCTGCACACATTGTCTATTGTGCTCCCAATATGAAACATTGCATCACACAATAAAGCCATTCGCAGGCTCCAATTACAGGATTTCTTAAATGATGAATCAGGAGCCGTCGAAAAATGTGACACCAAACATCCCATTGTCGGTGGCGGAGAGCACTTTCCCCCCCGTAATATTTCATATTGAGCCATTGCAATAGCAGCCCTAGCAGCCTCTCTGTTTTGCACCTTATGATTCCTTCTTTGATTCCCCCTTGAAGGAATGATGGCGGCTGTTTCCACTAACTCCCTACTCCCCCCTCTCTCTCCAAGTGCCATGTGGCATGATTAAAGAGAAGAGCGTGGGAGAAAATGAGTTTGCCACCCCGTACCCGTGTCTTGATAGATGGAGTGCAACAAGCCACACCGCGCCTCTGTTTTTGCATGAAGACGAAGGAGGGTGATGAAGAGGTTTGTGTAAATGCCCGCCCGGCGCCTCGTGATGGATCAACCCCCCTCCCTCCATCGCTGGGTTGGGGAGTGCCGAGAGAAGCCACCCGGTGGTTCCATTCATCTTAACCTGAGCCGCTAGTGATTGCTAATGTAACCAGCCCTGACGGTACATTAGACAGGAGGAGGTGGAGACCTTTAAGCTTCAAACTTTTGCTGTCTCCTTGCTCCTTCCCCCTTGCATTTGGAAGACAGTGTAGGGGGGAGTGACAGACTACACTGTCCGGGGCCCGGGCTTTGCTGTATTTCACCTAGTGGGTGCTGCCCCAGCTTGAATTAAATTTGTGTAGCCGTCCGTGAAACAAAAAGGCGGACTTGGAAGGCGAACAAAGGGCTCTTGCGGGGTGGCTCTCACAGGTGTAGTCTCTTTGTGTTCACCGATTGGAACAGGTGGTTGGGTACTGCTGCTTCCATTGTATTCTGCGGTGTTGGTGTTGTTTCTCTGCCGCGATGGACTTCTGCATCGTGTAGCCACCTTTAGCCACAGGAATCCCTTTGAAACGCCCTGAGTTATTGATCCTATTGATCAGGGCATGGGTACAACACTAATTTGCAGGGGTTGACCAGAACAGACGGCGCAGGCAAGGCTTTTTGTCTTTTTTTATGGGCTTGTGTAATGCGTCCTCTGGAAACCTGACACCTTGAGAACGGACAGTTAAATCTTGTTTGTGGTAAAATCTATTTTTCTCACCCTCCGGTGTCTCGTTCAGTCCCGCCACACCTATGTTCCCTCTGATCAACTCAAATTCTAACGAGGCCCCCGAAGGAATGAGGCAAACATTAGTTCCCATCACTGAGTTTGAGGTGGATCACTGAGCTATTGATTGTCATTACAGAAATATTACCCTTTGACTTCAGCCTTTCTTTTTTGCCTTATAGCATACAGTTATCGGTGGTTGACATGGCTCCTGGCTAGCATTTGGGTTAGCTAAGTTCATTTTTCGTCTTTCACAGTAAGGGCGTAACAGCTTCTTTTTTTTCAAGAAACCAGGCCATTTGAACTGTCAAACAAGTGGTGAAGCGCAGGCTTATTATGTCATTATGCTGTCAGGACAATTGTTTATCCTGACATTCATGTCTCGCAACTAGACATCCTCTCTCTCTCTCTCTCTCTCTCTCTCTCTCTCTCTCTCTCTCTCTCTCTCTCTCTCTCTCTCTCTCTCTCTCTCTCTCTCTCTCTCTCTCTCTCTCTCTCTCTCTTTATCTCTACAGACTTATCCATTATGATCAAGAGAAGGAAGTGGAGCTATTTAACTAACAGAATCCGTCTAGACAAATCTTAAGCAAACTGACATAGTGCTCTCCCAAGATGGCTGCTTTAGCCAGCGCTGCACCGTCTGTTTCTTTGAGGACACACTCAAACAAGCGGGCAGGCGGTGCGTCTCCGTTCATTATTAATCTACACAATTTAGCAGAACTGCATTTATTACCGTGGTGGAGGCATGATTACATCCATTACCAGATATGGTCACTGATTGATTGCTTCATTTGGGGTTCATACAGTTCATATTTATTTTTGCATGTATTTGACGGCATTATGCAAAAATATGCATTGTGACTGAATTATTGGGCTTTAGGTGTGGGTATATTGTTGTGGATTGTAGCTTTAGAGTTGATTATTAATTGATGAATTTTGACAAAAAACGTTTTTATGATGAGGAACATAAAGAGACATCAGTTTTTGAAAAGGCGCTCATGCGTATTGCAGGCTTCACAATAAACAAATATTGTTTTGGTCTGATTCTTTTCATATTTTTAACCACATTCCTCTTTCATATATGGGGTCGCCAAGATTTTAAACACATTGCATTTGCTGTATTGTTTGTGTCTTTGGGTATTTACAAAATCTAGGCATTCCTTCAAATCTCTCTTGCATTGTTTTCCTTCTCCATTGTTTTTCCCAAGCCTTTGTAGGCATTCCAATACAGGGCAACTGTTTTCTGAGACAGTAAACGGACAGGATTGTTTTATTATTGTGGATACACGATAATAGCAAAATGATCATGATAAAAGCGGTGAAGTACGTGTGCTATGTTCCCCTGGGGCTGTGTTTAGTTTGAACAGTCAAGGCTAGGCAGATAAGGAGTTTGAAGGGGAGAAACTACATCTGATCTGAATCTGCCTCTTCCTCTGAAGTTTGAAAAATCATGTTTCCAATATATTTGTTGGTGCCATGGTATCCAAGATAAACTATTTTGCAAACATCCTGAATGGAACTGATTAAAAACTGAATCGGGGCATTGCCCACTATCTGAACGCAGCCAATGTGCTCTGCATTACAATAACGATAATATAAAAACCTTTCGCTGTTGGCAATGAAAATAAACGAAAATGGGGGGAATGTGATGCTATTAAATAATGTTGCAGTAATAAGATGTAATCCATTTGAAACACTTCCTTATCCAAGTCATCGCTCCTGTGGAATAGTTTTGTTACCGTACGGCGTACACACATACTCAACTTGTTTGCGCCTTAATCGTCAAATGAGATACACATTTATTGAGCCTCCTGCGATTGGCCGTCGTTAACGAGTTAGCGCTCATTTCCTGCGCGCTGGGACCCGGGGCAGACTCAGGGCGGCTGTCGCTGGGATTTATAGTCTCTCAAATAGTAGAACAAAATCACTTCCTGTTTCCTGCGCGTGTTGTTTACTGGGCAAACAAAGTGCGCTGCCGTGTGTCGAATCAAGCGTGATTTATTTTCATTTGCTTATCTGCTTAATTGATGTCCCCCAGGCCTGCCTGACTACTCTAATTCCATTACACAAACAATTTAGCGAAGTTTTATTAACATAAATGAGAGTTCAGCCCCTCCTTTCTCCCTCCCTCTTCCTCCCCTAGTTGGTTTCTGTTGTTCCCACATGGGGAGGACATTGCTCATGGGGTCTGTAAGAGTTGAGCCCTTATCCCATGGTCATTAATAACCACTCCTTATCGTCAATATAAACTAACACGGATGGAACTATTCATTATCCGTCCCACTTATCATCTCACACGAAATGGACATATTTCTGTGAGCACGTCATATTCTCATTTTAGATTGATGCCTTTTTTCTAAAGAATGGTTCTAAAGATCAAAGCTTGCATAATGTTATTTTTTCCTTATCGACATTTGACATTAAAATGAAACGTCCTACATTTACAATGTTGCTTTATCTTGTGCTCTGCAAAATATTGTTTTCCAACTCAACAGTGCACATAACATTATCATCAAAGCCTCATACTTCCATTGTGGTACAAAACACATAAAAACCACACTGACAGAAGTGTCTGTCGCTTTGAGCATCAGAACGTTGTGGATCACTTGATGTACAGAGGGTCTTCACGTAAAGACGACATAGGCAAAGGCTACAAAGACTGCCGCACCTAAAACTGTTTCTGGCTGCCTGTCCACTGACAGACAATTATATGTTGCATTTTGTTGTTCCACATCGCCGGACATTGGCCCGGATTTGGAAATCAAACCTTTAAACCATTATTCTGTAGTGCTTCATGCTTAACATGAAAATACACATCAACCTCTCAAGGATACTTTTTACATTTCCCTTGTAATCTCACGGAAAAAGTGAAAAAAAAAATCAAAGTAATTCATAGCCACGCCTAGAAACGGTATCTAAAGATGCTTTCTCTTTTTTCCCTCGGTCTGAACGCTCAGGGTGCTGTACTTAACACTTTAGTGAGCTCTTACTCACTGTAATGAACCAATTGCTGGCTGATTTAGAGGCGGCCCCCTCCCTCCCGTCAGCCCGCCCTCAGTCGGGCTCCATGAGAAGCACTTGTATTGATTATGCCGTTCAGGATCCACCAGAGGCATCGACTTGTTTGCCTGACGCGGTGGCATCTGTTTGTAATTAGGTTCATATCATCGAAGCGTGTGTGTGTGTGTTTGTTTGTGTGGGGGAGAGAGAGAGAGAGAGAGAGAGAGAGAGAGAGAGAGAGAGAGAGAGAGAGAGAGAGAGAGAGAGTGTAGGGGGGTGGTCATGAAAATGTCATCTCAATGGGCAAGACAACGTGTAGGTAACCTTGCATACACGCACAAGGACAAATATACATATATAAAGTATAGGCATACATACATACATACATACATACATACATACATACATACATACATACATACATACATACATTTTATATACACGAATACAGACATACATTATAAGCATGGTATTGCACACAAGAAGAAATACATGACACAAGCATATGCACACAAACACACACACACGCATATGGCACACGAATAGACACACATATGACAAACATAATATTGCATTCATGCAAACCATACGCACGCACACTCACACACACACACACAAACACACACAAACACACAGCGCCTCAGACACATGCATAAACTCAATAGGCAGACCGGTCTCTGACATGCCATTCCTTACATCATATTATTTTCCACTCAGCCCAGCAGCAAGAGTGAATCATTTATTTCAGCGCCTTATTTTCTCTCTCTGTCTCTCTTTCTCCCTCTGTCTCTCTCTCTCTGTCTCTCTCTATCTCTCTCTCTCTCGCGCATTGTCTCACACGCTCTGTGTCTCTCTCTCCCTGACTCTCTCTTTTTGTCTCTCTCGTCTCTCTCTGTCTCTGTCAAACTTGTGTGGGAGAGACGTGTGTGTGTGTGTGTGTGTGTGTGTGTGTGTGTCTCTCTCTCTCTCTCTCTCTCTCTCTCTCTCTCTCTCTCTCTCTCTCTCTCTCTCTCTCTCTCTCTCTCCCACTCTCTCTCTCCCACTCTCTCTCGCCGGTCTCCAACTGTCTTTTAACAGTCTTGGCCCTGACAAGGCGTAAATCCAGCAGGAGGGATTTCCCGAACACAGAAAGCGCTCATTTCTTGGCATGAGATGTCCCCGCTCGTTTGGTCGTGGCTCTGCCCGCGGAGCTCTTGGATGCGCTTTACGAGAAAAGTGCCCTTTTTATAAGCACCCCTTTGTGTCTAGGTGCACGTGCGCGACGTTGACGATGGTGCGAGCGCGCGGAACCGCGGCGTGACGAAACCGCGTGCAAACTCACCCAACATGTGCACAGTACCATATGCATAGTATACATTCATATACTATTTCAGTCCTCTGGGAAGCACAACCCACACGCATACATCCATCCTTTGCCGTACCATTCAACATGTGAGTGAGCAGAGTTTTTTATCAGATATAACAGTGAGCTGTGAGTTACCATACCCTCAAGCATACACACGATGGTCGCAGTGTCATTAGAGCCCAGTGATGTAAATGCAAATATAATTGAACGCGGTTCATGAAACCGTCATTTTCAATTGTCTGGAATTATGAATAGCATTTGTATCTAGTTGGTGCCTCGCCTGCTACTTTGCCCGACAGACGGCTTCCTATCGAATGATTGCCTGACCTCCCCCCCTCTCCGTCTGTGCTTGTGATTCTCTTTAGATTATTTATTTGTTTTGTGATTGTGATGTGATTCCCCTACATTAATCCACGCCCAGGCTTCTGTCCACAAGCATTCTTCATGCATTCAAGCATGGTAGAGATTGACATTGTCTCTCTGTCTCTAACTCTCTAACTCTCTAACTCTCTGTCTTTAACTCTCTCTCTCTCTCTCTCTCTCTCTCTCTCTCTCTCTCTCTCTCTCTCTCTCTCTCTCTCTCTCTCTCTCTCTCTCTGCCTCACTCTCCCTCTCTCTCTCTCTCTCTCTCTCTCTCTCTCTCTCTCTCTCTCTCTCTCTGCCTCACTCTCCCTCCCTCTCTCTGGGGCCCTCCCTCAGTGGTAATCTAATGTATTATTTGGGGAGGGATAGCATCAACGTGAAAAAAATCCTGCAGTGATTTATAACATGAATCGTCAGCCCTAACCCCCTCCCCTGCCTCCATCACCACCCTAAACACCCCATTTGCCATCTCCTTGGCAACAGGCTCAGAAGTCTGCCTGGCCGTGGAATCACCTGCACCTACATGATATTCAGTTATGGCGGCGGTATGGTAATGAGGGGCGGGACGTGTTGAAGATCAGGACGTTACTGGCCGATGTGGGCGAACGTTTGCTAATGTCGCACATAAATATGCCGCGGAGCAAATTAAGGGAGAACAGGGGTTTGAGTGCCATCACATCACTCCTGCCAATCGCTTCTCATCAATCTGTGGCTGTTCCTACGATAATACTTTCCAATCATCTGGTTGGCTGGGATACAGGGTGACATCACAGGTGTCATCATGAATGGAAAGTGGGAAAAGGGGAGCGGCAGGCAAGACGGAGACGAGGCAGGGAGATTTATTATTATGATAACCAAGTTATTGCTTCTGGTTGCAAGATAAAACAATGTAAAAACTGCTTGTCAGATCCGATCGCTTCCATTTTTTAATAGACCGAGGCTGTGCAGCACTTTCGTCATCCCAAGCTGGTTTTTAAATATTCTCTATAAACACACCATCTTCACTTAATAATAATCCTTCATAACACAAAACGATGATGCCACATAAAGACGCCCCACCTTTCCCGTACGACTGGCGTTCATAACCGCTCCTGATTGTCCAACTGACGTTTTTGGAGGACGTCTATTTCCTTTCGTCCTCTAAGCCTGCGGTCCGAAGCCAGCAGCCTGCTGCGTCCCGGGGAGGAGGGCCGGAGCAGAGAGCAGGCAGCCCTGGTGTCCAGACCCTGACAATGAGCCTCTGCCCTGTAATTATCTTCTGTTTGGGAGGCCATCCGTCTTTGGTGCCGGCGAGCTGACAGGCTAAAACATTAGCACGTCGTCAGCAGCAGCAGGAGCCTCTCTCAGTGCTGCCGCAGTGCTCCGTTACACGTCACATGATCGCTCCCTACCCTGCTTATCCCCCCAACTCCCCCACATGGGGGTACACATATTCTGTCAGGAGGGTGGGGGTGGGGGGGGGGGGGGGATCCGTCTGTCTTTCTATCTATGTAGCTATCTCTCCATCTATCCATTTCTTCTACCTATCTATGTTTGTTTGTTAGTCTGTCTGTCTATCTGTCCGTCGCTCTGTCTGTCTACCCGTCTATCTATTTATATCTACCTATCTCTGTCTGTCTGTCTGTTAATCTGTCTATCTGTCCGTATCTCTCCGTCTATCTTTCTGTCTATCTGTCTGTCTGTCTGTCATCTTTGTCCATTCATCGATGTATCATATCCTAAAAATGTTGTTTATCTTTCTCTACACGGTCTATCTATTTGGCTGCCTGCTTATCTATCTATCTATTATCTATGTATTTGTCCATCTTTCTATTATCTGTCTATCCATCCATTCAGCCATCAACCCGTCTATCTGCCACTGGTTCTAGAAAATATATTCTGTGTTTTGGTTTTCAGGTGATTCTTCATTGGGATCATTTAGCACCCTATTTTTCCCCCCTTTCTCATAGACATAGTCGTTACCCATCATGCTCCACCTGAGTGGAACAGCTTAGCGTTGGCGTCAGCAGGCAAAACCGGTGCAGGTAGCATCGCGCGACCGCTAGCTCGTCGAGAGGAGTCACTTTCTTCATACCCTGCTGCCTTCGACAGAGAAACAAACTGCGGGGAGGAAAAATATAAAGTAGAATTTTTTTCCCTCTGCTATTTATCTAATGGTTAATGCAAAGGGGAAATAGCGCCAAATGGAAATGGCGCGTTGGACTGCCCGTGGTTCAACCCGCCCTCCATCCTGCCTTCTTCTCCTCCTCCACATTTTATTGTAATCCTTGGTGAGCATTCAATCATGTTAGTGACTTGTTATAGGCGCCATCGGTTCTCCATAATGTTAGGAATAAATGAAAAGTAAGATCCTATCAAATATACACACTAAAGAGTGTGAGTAAAAGGGGGCAGAATGTATTAAAGCCAGAGTTACTGAGACTGTAATGTACTTGTCCACGTAAAAGAGAGGCGATAAAAAGATGATTTTATTCATGGTATGCACCACACACACACACACATATAAAAACATATACACACAAACATATACACACATACACACACCTACACACACACACACACACACACACACACACACACACACACACACACACACAGACTTTGATACTTGTCCTGTGGCAGGACAGCAGAGGGGGTGCTCTGTCAGGCCCACCATGGGGAAGTGTGTGGGGCTGGGGGGGCTGGGGGGGCTGGGGGGGCTGGGGGGCTTAGCATTGAGATGATGCCAGCTGCTTTATATTCTGCACCCAGCAGGACCTTGAGAGGTAGGGAGGGAGAGAGGGAGGGAGGGAGGGAAGGAAAATAAAGGACATCTTTAAAGAAGGATATGAGACAAACCAATGAAATGTAGAAGGAGAAGGAGCAGAGAAATCAAATAAATGCACGAGAAGGTGAGGGAGAGAGGATGAGGAGGGAGAGGGGCATGCTCGTCCCAGGTATGGAGCGAGTGAGGAAGAGGCATGGAGTCGATGTAATCACTTTGAGACCCTTGACACTGCTCTCCTCCTGAGGCTAGGCTCATGACAACCAGCTCCTCCTCTTGCCTAATCCATCTCTTTCAGTGACTCTGTTTCTCTCTCTCTCTCTCTCTCTCTCTCTCTCTCTCTCTCTCTCTCTCTCTCTCTCTCTCTCTCTCTCTCTCTCTCTCTCTCTCTCTCTCTCTCTCTCTCTCTCTCTCTCTCTCTCTCTCTCTCTCTCTGTGTGTGTGTGTGTGTGTGTGTGTGTGTGTGTGTGTGTGTGTGTGTGTGTGTGTGTGTGTGTGTGTGTGTGTGTGTGTGTGTGTGTGTGTGTGTGTGTGTGTGTGTCTTTGATCTGAAACAGACACCAGAGTTCATCTTCCATTGTCGTCTGTATGTTATCATGTTAACTTTTCTGCCCAGCTGAATTGCAAGTCCCCTGCTGGTCATGACATTGGAAACTTCTTGACTACTCAAACATAGAAACTTATTTTACATGGGAATATAATTTTACAAATAGCTGTTGGTCTGGCAAAACTGATCAAACCCCATGAATCTAGACGGTTAATAATAATAATACATTTATTTTAGCTTTACCCCACATTAACAAGAGCATGAAGCTAGCTATACAGCGATGCAGCCCTTAAGAAATTTTTGGCCAATGACTCTGATTTTATTTTTCTATTCTATACCTCTGTATTATGCATTCTTCACACAAGCTTTCAAGCCCAACTATGGACAGTTTTCACTTCAGTTCTATTTTTGAAAAGCCCCTGGTGGTTTGCATTCAGAGTGCTTCAAAAGCTAAGCTGAAATCAACTTTCGCCTTTTTTAACTTCAAACTGACAAAGTATTTATTTTCTTTCTTTGGTGGGAATGTAATTTGGATGTATTTTTATCACTGTATAGGATTATACTTACCTTCATTTTCGAAGGATTTGTGGATTACTATAGGATGCTTTTTAATGCTCCCGGTAACTCTGCTCTAAAAAACGCTGTTTTATGTCTGGTTAATTGTCAATCTACAGTCATATAGCATTCTTACACCAACATTACACCAACAGACATAAACTAGTGTAAAATTGAACAATCAATATTATTTTAATTTGCCATAGAAACAAGCATTTTCAACACACACATAACTCTCTTTTTTAACATACATTGATATCCTACTTGAAGTTCTTTATGAACTCCTAACACACAATACAAGGCTGTAACGGAGTTAATGTTCACTAGGGCAGAGAACTATTAAAACATATTAATAACGTGTGGAAAGGACTCATTTGGAGCACTATATGGATGACCTGCAACACAATTCAACGCTCTGAAATTGATCCTCAGACCGATCAACCCGTCAAGCCTGAGCTGTTTTGAGATTGAAATCACAAAAGTAAGAGATAAGAGGTAAAAAGCAGAAAACCGACTATAGCAGGGACATTTTTAAATTGGATATTCAAAGCAAAATCAATAATCACCATGAACACTTACATTCCGCACAAAGTGTGTGTGTGCCTGCCTGCATGTGTGTGTCTGTAGTGTGCGGGCTCAAGCAGTTTGGGATTGTCTTTTTTGCCAGCCGGTCGGTTTTTGGATTTGTACTTAAGAAATTCTCTTCCGAGTCTTTGAAACTGTTAGTTATAGACGAGGCTAATCTCTCACCCTGCGTTAGCCCCGATATTTAGGAAGCCGTTTCTGTGTCTTTTTTTCAGAGTTATCCCTTCTTCAGCTCCAGAGAATTGTTGGAAACCATGCTGGCAGAAATTTGGCTTGAATCAGATTTTCTTTTAAGTGACAGTTTACGACGTGGTGAATTCGAGACGATAATGTATGTATAGAATATTTTAGCAGCTCTACAATCACCATGGCACTGGTCCAAAACACACCCCACCCAAGCCCTTCCTGGCAGAACAGCCTCCCCCCACTAAATCATCCATATTACTGCTGACTTTATATCTAACACTTAATATTATAGGCTTATGCGTTTTTTTTATTATATTTTTTCTAAATCAGATTTCAATCCCATATAAGGTGGAACTTAAACATTTTTTTAATACCAGAACCTTGAGAGCCAAGATAAAGAGCCACTTAAGCCTCGGTGAATGTTCTTAATGAAGCCCCCCCCCAACACATTTAAGCTGACGATGAGGAAACACAATACCTTGAAAATGAGCTGGGGGGTATTAAGCCAAGAGTTTTAGGTGTCTTATCTCCCCGAGGCTGTTTAGTCCTCACAGAAAACTGAGTTGGCAGAAAGAAAAATAGCAGAGTTCCAACTGAGCCAAATGCCCAGCCAACTGAAGTGGCATTCCCCACTCATTTCTGCCTGAAACCTCCCCTTTAACCAAGAACAAGTGGGTCAGAGAAATATAAAAAAGTAATGTGTGCAGCCGTGTCTGAGAGCACACTTATGTGCCGAATGTGCACAAAGATCCCAGGTGCTGACACACAGACACACACACACGGACGCATGCACGCATGCACACAGACACATTAGGTTTATTTGCTGAGGTTGTAGTCACCATGGCCTTTGAAAGAATTGAAAATGCAAGACCATGTGGTAGCCTTTTTCTTTATGCGTTACTCTGTCTTTCGATATTTTGACCACTGCCCTCTATATCCCGTTTCATATCCTCTTATCTTCCCGTCCCTTACTCGCTCTACCCTTCTCTCCTTCTCTCCCTCTCCCTTTTTCTCCGCCTGTCATTTTTCACCCCTTCCTCCTCTATCCTTCTCTCTCCTCTCCACCCCCACTCCTCTCCTCTTCATCTCCTCTGCTCTCCTCTTCCTCTCCTCTTCTCTCCGCTCCTCTCCTCTCCTCCCCTCTCCTCTCCTCCCCTTTCCTCTTCATCTCCTCTTCTCTCCTCTTCCTCTCCTCTTCTCTCCACTCCTCTCCTCTCCTCCCCTCTCCTCTCCTCCCCTTTCCTCTCCATCTCCTCTCCTCCCCTCCCCTCTCCTCTCCTCTCCATCTCCACTCCCACTCCTCTCCTCTCGAACTCCTCTCGGCTCCACATCCCTTCTCCGCACTCTCTCATCTGGTATGTGGACATGCCCTGTAAGTAAGGTGACTACAAGTCCAGGGTTAAAGTGGTGTTGGGCTTCCTATGGCAGCTCGCGTGTGTCCCACATCTCTCTCTCTCTCTCTCTCTCTCTCTCTCTCTCTCTCTCTCTCTCTCTCTCTCTCTCTCTCTCTCTCTCTCTCTCTCTCTCTCTCTCTCTCTCTCTCTCTCTCTCTCTCTCTCGACACTGTTAGCGAGGTTGAATAATTCACCAGCAGGTTGCCACAAAGATAAGTCTTATCCCCCCTTATCCCCCCCCCCCCTCCCCCTTATGCAATAACGACTCGGTGCTTCGAGAGAAAAGATAAAAGTCTACTTAAAATACTGCTGATATATTTATAAGAACATACTGCAAAGCTCACTCTATAAATGTTTCACTGAAGTTGCATTATGGTTGTTCTATGGGAAGTGTGTGTGTGTGTGTGTGTGTGTGTGTGTGTGTGTGTGTGTGTGTGTGTGTGTGTGTGTGTGTGTGTGTGTGTGTGTGTGTGTGTGTGTGTGTGTGTGTGTGTGTGTGTGTGAAAGGACATTGGTTAATTTACATTTGAATTGATCACATGTTATTTGTGGCGTTTAAAGAACATGACATTTTTCCGAAAAAGATGAATAAATGAAGAGCATACAATAGTATTAAGGAATTTACAACTTGGAATGTTTATGATTTACAAGTGATGGATACAAATCATGACATGATTCCCTGCAGCAACATGTCGCATCGCAAAACGTAAAACTCAAATTACTTATTTATTTAATGTTGTAAATGTGTTCATGCACTTTGGGTCACGGGTTTATAAAAACCCATCAACACCACATTGTTTAAATATGCTTCACCCTCCTCATTCTCAGGAAGCCTTTTTCTTTCTTTGGTCCGTACTCCCCCTCTCCAAATTGACACTCATTCATAGTTCTTGTCACTCTTGACAGCAACGGCACTGTAAATCTGAGTTATCTCCGCTCTCCCCCTTCCTCTTCTGCCTCCTCCTCCTCCTCTTCCTCCTCCCCCATCCCTGTGAACCACAGGGCTCCTGTCTGGCCCTACTTACTCCTTATCAAACCCTCGTCGTTCCCAAGAGGAAGACCCGGGCTCCGGCCGGCGTCTTTCCATGGGAGTCCTGCGGATGACAGCCTCTTATCTCCTAATTGTGTCCCTTTCCAAATTGCTTCCTATCCCAGAACGGTTCCCATGCATCCCTCCCACCACGGACGCCGCAAATACACACTGGAATAGTGGATTCCCGTTGAGACCCTCAAAACGGTTCCGGCTCCTTGTTTCTGTAAACTCGTCAGCGGCCCAATATCTAGTTTGATGTAAAGTATGGCTTATGTTAGACAGGATTATGAAATCGCCGTTCCTCCTCCACTCAAGCGTTCCGCTGTCCTATATTCCTATATTACAGCATGCCTGTCCTATATGAAAGCATTCCAGCCCGGTTCAAAAGCAGTCTATCGCAGATGATTCTCAACCCTGCCGTCCAAACCTATTGTACGTGATCAAAGCCATAACAACCGACATAGCGTTCATCCACGATTGACTCGCTGTCCAGAGTAGTGGGGTGCGGGTGAGGAGGGGGAATAGTGTTCCAGATGAAGAGCGCGGACCAAAGTAAGTGCCGCTGGATGAGATGGGGGTGTGGGGGGGGGGGGGGGGGGGAGGGACAGCAGGCAAGGCGTAATACACTGGAGGTCTGAGCCGGTGAGGACTTAATGCTGAGGTGGCGGCGGTCGGGGGGGTCACCGGGGGGACACGGGTGCACGTAAGTGAGAGCATATTGCATGACCACTGGAAGCTCTCACCTGCAATCTATGAGCTCCAGCGAACCAGACCTCTCACCAGCGACCGTGTCAGCCTGGAGCGGTTCTCCGCTCCTACTAAGACCTGCTTTTCTACTCCTTTGCACATTAAAGCCGGGGTGATTAAAACGAGGGTAATCTCGGTTCCAGCCGTCCTAAGATGTTATAGCAGAACTTCTGGGGGGAGGAAAACGAAAAAGTGTTACGCCTTGATTCCTGTTTCATTGCGCCAGGATTCTCCTTCAGAGGATTCATCTAGAGTCTGATTTGTGAGACCAAAAGGGATGTGACGTTAAATGTGGAATACATCACACACATATTTTGTCATTCATTAGCACCAAACACAAAAATGTTAGTTCAGGTCATGTATCGCATCCCATAGTGCAATCCATCGCCCCTGGCAATTGCAGCCCGCAGGGCAGTTGTTTGAAGAAAAAAGGTGGAGGTTGTTGTTCCAAGTTGGAGCGACAGGGGCCGTAAACCCCCAGAGGATTAGTCCTTCCCTTTACCATACAGAAGCCATTCCTCTAAATTTCTCTCTCTCTCTCTCTCTCTCTCTCTCTCTCTCTCTCTCTCTCTCTCTCTCTCTCTCTCTCTCTCTCTCTCTCTCCCTCCCCCCCCTTGTCTCTCTCTCTGTGACCTCCGCCCTTGTCCACTGACCTGGAAAATGTCTGCTGAGCCAGGGCCAACGAGAGCCGTGCCGGTCCACGCGTTCCTCTCGCCAGCAGCAGAAACATCGAGTCAATTACAAGATTATTATCTAGTGTCCGCGGCGGGGGAGAACACAGTGGGAGCGTATTTATATCCGGCCCGCCTCCCCACCGGACGGCTTCCAATGAATCAAAGGCTCGCCGGGTGGGGCTGGTGGGGTGGGGAGTGTGCAGGCACCGGTCAGCCCTCATGCCCACTTGCCTCTGAATTTGAACAATTCCCTGTCCGTTGGCAGGCTGTGGCCCTCTGCCAAGCCTCTAGTTAGGCTAACAGGCAGGACGCGGCCTGGGTTGGGAGCCGGTCGCTTGTAAGTCTTTCGGTTTGTTTTCTTTCCTCGTGCCGTAATTCATGTTTCATGGCCCTTCAAATTGGCCATCAGTCCTATGCCATCCCTGTGGAAGGGGAACTTACAGTAGGTTTCCATATAAAAACGTTGAGAGTGAGAGGCACGCGCGCCCGTGCTCCCGGCATGTGACAGGGGAAAGGCCGTGGAATATGAGTTGTTTTTTAGGTTTTTATTTCGAGTCAGAAACGTATGCAGTTGGCAAGCGAGATGCAGTGATGCATCATGGTCTTAAAGTGGTCACTTTATAGGCTGGCACACAAAGGACATATTGAGTCGGTACAGCCACTCCACTGCCATGTCCCTTAGGATGTGTGTGTTTACGGGGAATAGAGTCACTCCTATAAGGCCCTGGCACGCTGGGATAGGACCACGGGAGTGTTGCCCAAGCCCTGATGGATTCGCCATCTCCTGTCGGATACACGTAGATCATCGTCTCATCCGTTGGCTGGTTTCTTTGCTGTGTCATACATTCTCCTGTCACCTTATTTCATTCGTTTTTTCCATTTTATGCAAAATTTAGGGCAAACATTTTATTTTATTTTTATTTTCGTCGTTGATTAAAAAGTAGGTCTAGAGTGTATGTGCTGTGGGTCTTTGGTTACGTACATCTGATTTGAATCTGAGTGCAGTTCCTTCGACTCGAGCCCTGGTGCTCTCTAGTCCTCGCATCTGCTGCCTCCCGAGAGTCATATTTTACCATCCCAGAGACGCCATCAAAGCCGGCCGCTGGGAACCGGCAGTAAATCTTGAGGCACTTGGAAAGACTTTGTCGTCTCTTACATCACCTATTCTGCCGATAAAGTTTAATTTGAGAGCACACCACATGCTGTTTTGCGGGAGAACGGGAAAAAAAACGTTGAATGTTTACAGCGAAAACCTCCCTAGTTTTGCTTCCCCTCGATCCGTTGCCAGGTCCGACCTGGCATTAGCCAATAGGAGAGCTGTACTGCAATGAGGTCACGGTTTAACCCTAGCATCTCATCCCCTCCCTGTAGTGTGCTTGTCTTAAGCATTCAATATTGTTATAAGTATACTTTTTTGTCTTGAAAAGCTATACAAACAGTAGGTTCAATCAATATACAGACAAAACTAATTTTTCTTGCCAATTTTTCTTTCTTTGCGAACGCTGTGTAAATTTAATATCAAAACATCGACCGGGACTAATGCTGCACATGTGCAAAGTACTAAGGGTCATGAAAATATTTTTTGAAAAGTAATTAAAGTTTCCTTTACCAACATCATGGCTCAGTTACTTCCTCAATGTATCCAAACAGTGATAGGTTCATTCTGGCCACCAGGCCCCTCCTACGTAAACACACACACACTCACACGCACACACATACATTCTCTCTCTCTCTCACCGTCGCTCACACAAACACAAACACACACACACACAATTTAACCTCTATTGCAGTTCATAGTGAAAGTGCCTTAGCAACACCAAACCAGTGTGGTGCATTGACACACCACAAGCAAGATGCAGCTTATTAAATATTAATGTTACCTTTAGAAACAAACTCATGTTTCTTTCATGACAAAGAGAAAGCCCACCTTATTTCTTTCATCCTACAGCAGCATCTGCTGTCCTTGCTCTGCATTCCCCCTGTGGTTAGCGTTTGGCATGTCGTCGACAGGCAGCGAGACACGCGAAAGACAGCTACCACCGTCGGTGATCCATCAGCGATCAATGATCTGTCTCCTGACTCCCAGCCTTTTGTTTTAATTGACCAATCGGCTTAGTTTCTCTAATCCAATAATGCACTCTCCTAGTCTCCTACACATGGCCTTGGATTGAATGCAGCTTGACACCACTTGTTTATTTTCTCATGTTCGCAGGTGACCTCATAGGTTTAAAGTACATGGCATTATGTAACTAATAGTGTTAATTCTGCTTGTCCCAGTGAAACAACTGAAATTCACATATTCTTCCACAGTGCATTGAGCATATTGTTTTTGCGGTGTCAAGGAAACATGTGGTCGATAGCCGTGTTTGACTGTAGGTTTTGATGTTAGATTGGTCGAACATTGATTTGGTCAAGGTTTTCCGTGGTTGAAAAAGAATATGTACCCTTGGAACGTAACTAACCAATCAGAATCAAGCGTTCAACAATGACGTGGTCTAATAAGAGAGAAGCGGGTGGCAGTGGACCTTGCCGGAGTCCCTTGGGCTAGAGTTTTCTGAGTGGATGGGGAGGTCAATGATGTATCGACTAGCCAATGTTGCAGGAGGAAGGAAGGGAGTGCGCCTGTGTTGCTCGTTTCCTCCTCATCGAAACACTTCCTTCCTTGCTGTGTCGCCATCCTCGGAGGTGACCTTGTGGTCTACAGTGGGATGGGAACACTTCACAATAAGGGTAAAATAATGAACTATTAAATAGCTTTAGTTAATTAAGTGATAAACCTTAACTAGCAATTATCTAGACAGTTAATGAACGGTTAACCGATGTTCTATGATTTACTAATGGGGTTAATTTTGACTAAGCAATTAATGTATACATTATTTACCAGTTTATTATTAGTTATTATTAGTTTATAATTTTAAATTTTTTTACTAAAAGGGTGAGGGTTAACCTTAACCCTTTTTGTTATTTCTAATCACTGAACTTTGTCTTATTTTATTTAGTAAGGTCTGGCTTAAGGTTAGCCCTAACCCTCACTATTACGTACTAAAATGAACAACATTACCTAAGGTTCCAAACCTATCAATCTGATACTATATGTCTCTTTTTTTGTGTTTTATGTCTCTTTTCAAATTTGTTCTGCAGGACATTGTGTGTTTGTGTCTTTGTTTTCTGTTGAAGTTGATTCGAGCGAGTGTTAGCGCTCTGGGTGAGACCAGCCATTACATGGAGAGTGACAGCTGGTGTAGTTCACTGTGTGTGTGTGTGTGTGTGTGTGTGTGTGTGTGTGTGTGTGTGTGTGTGTGTGTGTGTGTGTGTGTGTGTGTGTGTGTGTGTGTGTGTGTGTGTCTGTGTGTGTTTGTGTGTAAACTCTGGGATCGGCAACATATCTCCATTGTGTCTGTCTCATCCAGCTGTGTGCATGCTAAGCGGAGCATGGTCCTTTACCAGTCTGGATGCAGAAATGCAGAAAAACGGTGGCCCAAACCAAAAAGAAAGGAAGGAAAGATTCCGGTCGTGAGATTTCTTTCGTTTTTGATATATTCTTTAAACTACTCTAAAATTAAGTGTTAAACCCTTTGCCCTACACTTTTGGAAAAAGCAGTTCAAGGCCCTGTAGACCGGGGAGTAGACCGACCCGGAGTCTACCCAGGGAGTAGCCCGGGCCACTTTGTCTCCGCCACTTTGGGCTTCGGAGCGCCTCCAGCCGAGTTGAAGATGAATAATTGAGACTTGCATTCTGTACTTTGATGAATTTTAAACTTTTAGTCTGTAGAGGCTCTAAATGGCAGAGAGACAGAGGGAGAGAGAAAGAGAAGGAGTGATTAATCATTCATCACAAGCTTTTACCCACTTTGGTTCAGGTCACTGTCCTGTGACAGCCGGCACCTGTGATGAGCCATAGAGAGTGAGTGGAGGGAGGTGTCATGGCCGACTGGATTCTCTTGCTTCTTGCTGTTATTCAATGACAAAAATAAAATAAGAACAGGGCCGCCCATATTACGGGATTTTTTTCCGAGGTAAATATTTGAGATGGGATTTATGAGCAAGGGATCAATTCCTGCGTTTTCACGTGTTATTTAGCTTTGTCTTGTAAAAGTAGTTATTTTTTATAGATTTTTGCTAATTCTAGCTTGCCATTATGTACCTGGCACTCGGCAAGATCTGCGGGAGCTATTACAGCACAAATACACAGACTTTCTAAATAATATCCTCAACTATAGTTAGTTAGACAATTTGACATTGTCTATTATGTAAGATAATAGGTGTTCAGCTCATGTGTCTTATGTGTGTTTTACAACCGGCGATGGAGGAATGCCTTGCCACTATGGGCATTGAGACAGATTGAAGAGTGAGAAATCCTCACTTTCAATCCCACCCAGGGGACGTCCTTCCCTCCAAGAGCCCTTGGGCTACATTAAGCACCACTTATGGTGGCATCTGGATGGTCCCCTTATGCCCTCAGCAGAAGACAGAGCAGCAAGACTCTACACACATATGACACACAGGAACACAGTGTTGGCTAATATCTGCTAGAACTTCATGGGGTTTCGGAAATTCCGACACCCAATGCATATCATTAATGTTATTCGTGAACGGATGATACATTTCAGGCAGAGTGATGAGAATTCATTGAGCCTAGATTTTTATATTCAAACGAATCAATGAAACAGTACCCTCATGCTCTCCTCCTCCTCTCCGCAGAGAGCTGATGCCCAAGACCCTGGAGGGCCAGATCACCATGGAGAAGACCCCCAGCTACTTTGTGACCCGAGAGGCCCCGGCCCGGATCTCCGCCATGTCCCGGGACACCAAGCTGATCGTGGTGGTGCGGGACCCCGTCACCAGGGCCATCTCCGACTACACCCAGACCCTGTCCAAGAAGCCCGACATCCCGTCCTTCGAGAGCCTCACCTTCAAGAACAGAACCACGGGCCTCATCGACACCTCGTGGAGCGCCATCCAGATAGGGATCTACGCCAAGCACCTGGACAACTGGCTGCAGTACTTCCCCATGGGCCAGATCCTGTTTGTGAGCGGCGAGCGGCTCATCAGCGACCCGGCCGGGGAGCTGGGCCGCGTACAGGACTTCCTGGGACTCAAGAGGATCATCACGGACAAACACTTTTACTTCAACCAGACCAAGGGCTTCCCCTGTCTGAAGAAGGCCGAGGGCAGCAGTAAGCCACACTGCCTGGGGAAAACCAAAGGACGGACCCACCCCAACATTAACCCTGAGGTGGTGCAGAGGCTACGGGACTTCTACCGGCCCTTCAACATGAAGTTCTACCAGATGACCGGCCGGATATTCGGCTGGGATGACTGACTAAAAAGTGCCTCTTTCTTGGGTTCTCAGTGACACTGAGACCGTTACGGCCCGGCCGAAGCCCCAAGCCGAAGCAATATGTATTTGTGAGAAACAAAATGGGGTGTAATCTGCCCCCTTTTTGACACAAAAAGATATGCAATTTCTTTCCATCCTACGATGTAATGATCCATCATCAGTGCTAACGCAAACATAACATTTGAGTCGGTGTTTTACTAGTTTAAAGGTGCAGGATGATACGTCACTGTAATTTCAAAAGGCAAGTGGTTCAGAGCTGTTATACATGGATTACGGTGTGCGGCTCTCGTCTCTATGAAGTTTTTAGTAATTGCATCGTCTGGGACGCCGAGATTAAAAAGGCCTTACTGTGCGATTAAATGCCATATCTGAAGCATAGCAAGCGGTTTTCGAAATGCGTTTGTTTGATTGTATAATAAAATGAAACATTTATTTTTTAAATGTATTTATAGAAGTTACACGATATTTTGACTAACTCACCGATATATATTACCATGTTATAATTAATGTATTCATACGTTTATTTTTGTTGAATAGCGTCCATTCTATGTATTTTCTTCTGTCCAATATACATTTCTTTCCTGCCCATTATAATATACAAACTCGCTACAAGAAACATTTCCCGCCCTTGCCTCCGTCCAGCCCTCTCCATTTCCACCGCTGTCAGAATTCATCAGTTTGAGCGAGGGTTTTTACCCACAATTCACTTCATTACGTGTAAAGGCACAGATAGTGGTCACAGGGATCCAAGCAACCAGCCGCGCTGCTGCTGCTGCTGTACAGTAAAGACTCCCTGAAGGAGGGTCCTCCCGCCAGACTGGGGGACTCACATTTCTCTCCACGCATGCCTCCTTGTGAACTGAATACACTTGATGTCATTGGGCTTCCTCGGCCCCGAGGCAATGTGTATACAGGGGCTCTGTTCGGAGACCACGAGACGGGGGCCAACAATGGCCGTGTTGTGTTTTCCATTTATATCGGCGAGTGCTGCGTGCCGCCTTCTCCCAAAGCAGATGTCCGTCAAAGAGACTCGAAAAACCATCAGTGTTTTGTTTCGGTTTCTTTGGAGTTCTGAACGTTACTGTTTTTCTGGGGGGTTGCCCTCAGTGTTCACCGTTGTTATTACGTTATTTTTCTTTCCGTTGTTGATTGTTGTCGACCTAATTTAAAAACCTGTTGGAATTTCAATGATAGAAAAATATATATAAAGTATACTGTTATGTAAATGTTGTGCACTTTTTACTTGCGTGTTTCTTTGCCTCGTCTCTGTGATGGCGTAATGGAAAAAATATATATAATTTCATGCTATGGTCATTCCATTCACACAGCGTAACAGGATACTGATCTGCAAAGTAAAGGGAGGGTGGGCATCAAAGGCGCTGACAAGCTCATTCTTCTCGCTTGATCGACTTAATACAGATAAATACACTTGCTACTGTCCTGTCTCTCCTAGGACCCCTTCTCATATTCTAACTGCCTGTCTCTGCTCAACCTCAGTGACATCACATCTTAAAACCGTGCTTTCAGCCTGACAGCTTTATTTTTGGACTCATGAAGAGTTAAAAGGGTGTAAGAAAGTGTAAGTGTAAGAAATTTGGCGTGGTTTTGTTATTCGGCTCATGCACTGGATGCTTCAATATGTTGGGAAAAGTATTGTATTGTATTGTAGTGTGCACTTTTAAATTAATATAGTTTTGATGAGGGCGAGGTTGAACTATAATGCTCAGCAGTGGCACTTTCTTGTCCCTTGGCAGTGTAGCACAGTCCATGTTGGGGTGTTTTGCTATAAATGACGATTGACGCAGTACAAGACAACACTTGAACACTGAGGTAGGTAATGCCACCTAATGTGTGGAGACACAAGCGTGTGGTCAACTAACTTGCTACTATAGAACAATTCATATCTCGAAAGCTTATGGTTCTCTCAATACTATGAAAACTACATATTTGATGTCTTAAGTACTTACTTACTAGCAGCGCCCTGCTCGACTGACAACAACATTGTCTATTTATTCCATTTCCACCAACCCATAAAGACTACTGTTTTTCTCTTCCCAAGTCAGCCCGACTGTCATCAGCTAGCACGCGAGTCGAGGGACGTAGCTCAGGAAACGGCTCGGGGCGCTCTAAGTGACTGGCACCCTTTAGTACGAGGACCAGTAATGAGTATGCGGGACATTTGTTAGACACTGGAGTCAAATAAGCCAGACAAGCGTATCTGTGCAGACAGCTTAGACTTCCAGCGAGTAAGGGAGTCTTGAGAAGGGCCCCCAAGGGACCCCAAATACCCCCCAACCCCCCCCACCCCCCCCGCTCGCGTGGATGAGGATGTTGTGTTTGTTGACAAAGTCCATCAGCGTTGAGCCGTTTGTTTGCTGTTCCTCCCCAAACCCCTCCGCCTACACTCGGTGGAGTTGAATGGAGCGCCGTCAGAGTGACAAACGGGGACGGCTCTTTTGCGTCCGTTCTCCCCGTCTGGGACTCTGAAGGGCAGCGGAACGGCAGAGGGGAGGAAGTGAAACGACAACATCTGCTTTGTTGGAACGGCGAAGACACAGGCACCGCGCTGTCAGACGGCATCGGGCTCGATTCAAAGCGGCGTGGACGCGCAGGGAGCGTGAGCTTGGTCTAACCCGCACACGGTTTGTTTCTATGTTTTCTTTCTTTGCTTTCTGCATGTTTTTTTTTTGCTTTAAGCTGTAGGGAGACAGATGGAGTTTTTTTGAAGTCAGTCATCTCGCTTTCATCATTTTTATAATCTGCTCACAAGCTTACTGGCGAACGCATATGCACACACACACACACACACACACACACACACACACACACACACACACACAAACAGACACACTAACTCACAAACCAAATTGTTTATTTTTCATATTTCATCATTGCTCCAGTTTATGCCCATCCAATCGCATTTACATCCCACAGTGGGCCTTTCACTCTGTGTGTGTGCGTCTGTGTGGGGTGTGGTGTGTGTGGAGGCCCTGTGTGTGTCTTTGCGTGTGTCCGCGTCTGTTTTTGGCGGCGGGGGAGGGGGCATGCGTGCCATGGAATCGAAGTACATAAGGTCCCGGGTGAAGTCACCTGTGTACAATTAAGTCCCCTCCGTGCCACCCAACGGACCCCTGACTCTTCTGAGCCCTGACTAAGCCACCAAGCTCTGCCCTGATCTTGGTCTTCAACCTACACACACACACACACACACACACACACACACACACACACACACACACACCTAGCCACAGTAAGTGTCTCTTCAACGTATCCATGGAGGTGTTTCTGCTTGTGCATGTGTGGCCGCATTGTACACCTGTGAAACACACACAAACAGGTACACCCAAACACATGTATTCCAAGTCACAGGAAAACAACACTCAGAGTGCAGCAGGGCTGGGCGTGAGTTGCTGGGTGTGAGTACGCGGGTGTCTGGGTGGGCGTCGGAGCGTGCGTCCGGCGAGGGGGACATGGCGCGGGGATCAGACCTGTGTTTTCCCTGGATCCCACAGGAGAAGCCCTTAATCCCAGGACCTAGTCTGAGCAAATACACCCAGCAGACACGCTCCACTCCGCCACAATCAACCACACAAGAACCCCAAAGGAATGACTTTAATGTGCAGAATGTCTGTAAGTGTTTAAGAGGTTGTTTTTGAGTTTCAAAGGGTTTCTTTTTCTTTTTTACTTTCTCCAAGTGAATAATCAAATACTAATAATGTTGTATCTTAACAGTAGTCATAAGCTTCTAAACAAATGCCAAACAGCAACATGACTAACTCAAGGTTGGTCAGAAAACAAGCAAATGAAACCCAGGTGATAGGAAATATAATGGTAACCTTGAACCTTGACCTTCATAACATAGAAATGTTATGAAGCCATGAATGGCATCTCCAGCTCTCGTTCTTTCTCTTCCGTTCTTCCATCCAGTCTTCTGATGTAATTCCATTCACACAAGGACATTTCCGTGTGTGGCAGAGCACAGGCATTGCACTCGATCGTAAGAAACACTAGAAACAATGCAACCCTGTTTGTCCGAAGTTAAAATGTGAATTCTCACGAGGCTTTTTTCCCGATCAAATACATTCTTGGCAAAAAAATTATACCCAGGGAGAGAGAGTGCCCACTCTTTGAAATGTCACTTCTGTGTACAACTGGCCACATGTATGATTAGCTATTCACTCTAGGCAACCGGAATCTTCCCAGACGTGTGTGTGAATGTGTATGGGTGTTTATGTGTGTGTGTGTTTCAACTTTTGGGAGTTTTTCAGGCATCCTCTCTGTCAGCGAGAAAGCTCCTTTAAAGCGCTGCCCTTCCTCAAGAGAGGCGATAATTTATCCTGACACACGATGAAAGACATATTCATGTTCAACTCAAACTTTCCGTCTGTGGGATGAAAAGCAGGAGTGCAGTTTTCCAAACAAGAAAGGCCTGGGCTGCCCCTAGGGCCAGGGGGAAGTGGGGAGGCGGGAGGGGGGGACTGGAGCTGGTCTGGCCAGCCAAGGCACGCTCTGGCAGCCGATGGCTCCCACAACGCTGCCTCTCTGGGAGGAAGTGTTGGCCCCTGGTCTGCTGGCCGACCCTGGACTTGCTGGGGGCCCCTGGTCTGGTTGACAGACCCTGGACTTGCTGAGGGACCCTGGACTTGCTGAGGGCCCCGGGTCCGGTTGACAGACCCTGGACTTGCTGAGGGCCCCTGGACATGGTGTGGGCCCCTGGTCTGGTTGACGTCCCCCGTATTGACTGAGGGCCCCTGGACTTGATGAAGGCCCCTGGATTTGCTAAGGGCCCCTTCACTGGCTGAGGGCCCCTAGATTGACTGAGGGTCCCTAGAATGGCTGGGGGCCCCTGGACTTGCTGGGGGTCCCTGGGCTGGTTGAGGGCCCCTTGACTGGCTCAGGTTTTCGACCATCCAGGTCTCGCCCAGTCCACATTCTGTTTCCCTGCAGAGCATTCTGGGCCGCTAGCCTGTTGAAAGCCTCTTCCCAAAAATGTAAAGACGATTGGACCAATCAGTGCTCGAGGAGGGAGTTTCCGTTCATGATGAAGGAGCACCGCCGTCCCCTGAATTTTAAAATAATGGCCGCCCCTGAGGAAAGTGTCTAAATCGATGTTGGTCCCAAAACGGTTTAATCTGAGATAGACTGAATAACAACACACACATACAATGAAACCACACTTTTCCATATTGGAAGAACTTTTTAAACGTTGAAAGTAGCTGAAGTATTGTATTCCCTATGTTTGATCCGGGTACAATTTTTTTTTCTCTCAGTTCGAATCCAAGCCTTAAGAGTCTGCATTTAAAACCAAGCATTTTAATATCCTAGTTGATCTGCAGGTATACCTGACCAAGAAGCCTAACCCTGATCGGCAAAAAAATAAAAAATCAATTATCCCTTTGGCATCTGCTGACACAATGCTAAATTATCACATTTGAGCAACTTCAAAGGAGGAAAGTATGGAAGACCGGAAAAATAGTCAGGAGACAGAGTTAGGGGAAAGAGAAAGGGATGAAAGGGATAAAAGGAGAACAACAACATCTTTATAATGCGATGAAAGATTAGACCGCGCGACCTGAAACAAATATCTTTGAATAAATCATGGTACACTTTTCCTATTCACTGCACAGTTTCTGTTTGCCTTATGAATTAATGAGGAACCTGTCCCTGTTAACCTCCCCTCATTAAAGACACTGGACGTACACGCACTCTAACACACACACAAAAACACACCTACATCCATCTGTCATGCAAGCCACAATTGAAAAGGGGACAAAAGCAAACGCAAAAAAAAGCATTCTTCCAAAAATGAAAAAAAGTCTTCCATTATCGTCACACACAATCCATGACACCACACTCCTTATTTGGTCGCTTGACTCCCAACTGTTAAGTACACACGAAAAAACAATAAAAAGAACACACACACACACACACACACACACACACACACACACACACACGCACACACACACACACACACACACACACACACACACACACACACACACACACACACACACACACACACGCACACAGTGGGACTTGTTTAATAATTGACAGAGCGGGGGGCCGCCGGATCCAGGCCTGTGTGCGAGGGGACGCGGCCGCGCCGGCACGACAGGAGAAGTCAGAACGCACCTCGAGGTGGGGTAATTATTCATCAGCCCGGGGCGGCAGAAACAGCAGGCGGGAGGCGGGCCGGGACACCCTGTCGGTGGAGGGAGAACAGGGGGAGACGGGGCACTGAAAGTAGCCTTAGAGAAGGAGGAGGGGGGGAAAGAAAAGGTCCGAGGACGTGTCGCAGGGCCGAGGTTTATGGCACACACAGAGGCGCACACACAGGCTAAAACACACACACATACACACACACACACACGCACGCACACACACACACTCAGAGGCGCACTCACAGGCTAAAACACACACACATACACACACACACACACACACACACTCAGAGGCGCACTCACAGGCTAAAACACACACACATACACACACACACACGCACACACACATACAGAGAGACACACACAGGCACACATACAGACTTAAACACACACACACACACACACACAAAAGCATACAGACCGACACATACATAGAGACACACAGACACACACACGTACTTGAACACACACACACGCATACAGAGAGACACACACGGGCCCACACACAGACTTGAACACACACACACACACGCATACAGAGAGTCACACACAGGCACACACACAGACTTAAACACATACACACATACACACACTCCCACACACACCCATGTGCACACACAAACTGGACAGACCCCAATGTAATGGTAGGGCAAGACGAAAGGAAAATCTAAAATTGATGCTCACCGACACACTCTTTACGGTGTGTAAAGACTGCAATTCTGAACCACTCCTTGTGTCCATGGTAACACTGACTTACACAAAATGGATTGAACGAGTTTTGGTATTTTTTAACATTGTTTTTTTCAGATCCTGGGGCGGGGGTTAACTCCGAGCACGTCTGGCAACACGGGACATATAGCATGCTGACATGTATGTTTATCCAACGTCACTCCCAGCTCTGGCAGCTCTCCGGCCTCCAGGTCTCTGTGCTGTTACTCATACTCTGTACTTCTGGCTTGACGTCTTTCTTCTCACCCCTTGACAAATGGCGGTCCCATGGGGATCATTAGCGGGGAGAGCCTGAGCTAGCCTAGACTGCTACAAAATGGTAGCCCATGAGGTCATTAACATGTCTATTCTGGCAGGTTGTTTTAAGTTTGTTTACTCCGTTGTGCTTTGGGGGATGACTTGAAGTGATGGATTATTATTTTCTAAACTTCTGACTTGATTGTCTCTCAACACTGTGTGTGTGTGTGTGTGTGTGTGTGTGTGTGTGTGTGTGTGTGTGTGTGTGTGTGTGTGTGTGTGTGTGTGCGTGCGTGCGTGCGTGCGTGCGTGCGTGCGTGCGTGCGTGCGTGCGTGCGTGCGTGCGTGCGTGTGTGTGTGTGTGTTCGGTTTGTCTGTGTGTGTCTGTATGTCTGTGTGTGTGTGTGTGCGTGTGTGTCTGTGTGTGTGTGTGTGTGTGTGTGCCTGTTCGATGTAGAACATCGAGAGCTCTAGTCACTGAGGCCTGTACCTGGTAAGAGGACTATATATTGTACATCTTAACACCACAACACCACAGCTATGCTACAACACTGACTTCTAATCGCCACACTACACACTGTAAGAAAACACCCATCCGATTCCTGATGAACCTTAGAGTGACAAGGCTCAGGATAGCGTAACATGGCTAGGGTGTTCGACACAGAACCAACAGGATCTGGGTTCGAGGTCCAATGTCTAACCTGTCCCAACCCTTGGATCCAAGTATCGGATATATGACCTTTGAAGGGTCCAAGCGCAGGGAAACAGACTTGCAACTTGGCTTGGATTTCCCAAACGTGAGTATCCATGATAATTCAGTTTGATGCGCTCCAACCGAACCTCTCAACAACCATCCAGGGAAGCCGTCTGGTAAGTCAATAAATGTCTGTATACTTACTCAATAAATGTCTGTATACTTACTCAGTAAATCCCACTGTATCTCATCAAATGAAACGATTGACGTTTCATGTGTCGCTTGAGTTCAGCAACGAAACGTCACAGTGTACTGTGATTGGTGGCATTTGTGTGCCAGTATGTGTGTGCGCGTGTGTATGTGTGTGTGTGCGTGCGTGCGTGCGTGTGGGCGTGCGTGCGTGCGTGCGTGCGTGCGTGTGTGCGCGATAGCAGTGGCTGATGTCAGGTAAGTGTTCCAGGTGGATGGCCGTTGCTCGGCTGAGCAGGGGGGAGATAAGGGGTGAGAGGGTGGGAGGGGGGGGGGGGGTGTACTTGGTGTCGGTTTTCAGCTAGCAGCTGGCGAGCGAAGCGGGTCCGAGCTCACCCTTTGGGACTCTTCACCCCCGTATGCCCCCCTTACTACCCCCCCCCCCCCCCCCCCCCACCCCATCCATCCTCCTCCTTCTCTACTCGACCGGGCCTTGTCACCGTCCGTCATCCGATCCGATGTGCCGCCGCAACACACACACACACACACACGCTTGCTCGCTCATGTGCTGGCACACATACACACCCACACCCAGACACACTTACACACAGAGACACACACACACGCAGGGACGAGACGGGCTTCAGGCCCCTACATGACAATGGATCCCTTTTTAATTATCCCATGGCCTGACCTCCTCCCCCCCCCCCCGCGCTCCTCCTCGCTCCATCGCCGACTACAGCGGCGGCTCCCAGAATGCATTTGGCCTCGGTCATGAGAGCGTGAGTGCAGGAAGGCACCGGGCCGTGCACCCGGCGATGCCTTGTGATAATTGATCACGTTGTACAGCAGCCGGGTGGACAATGTACTGACTTAGCCCCCACCCCAACACAGACACACACACACACACGCACACACACACACACACACACACACGCAGGAATGTACACACACACACACACACAGACAAATGCAGGCATGTACACACACACACACACACACACAGGCATGTACACACACACACACACACACACAAACAGGCATACACACACACACACAGGCATAAATGCGCACACACAAACACACACAGCGACCCACCATAGCAGATGAGCCATGTCACTTTGAGACATGATTATCCTACAGCAGTGGGCCTCCGCTGCGACGCAAAGGGCAAAGCTTTTTAAAAGTTGCATAGGGACAGAAGTAGTCACCGGAAGTAAACGGTGATGGTGATCAACAGAATGTTGCCTCACTTACCTCGATAGATAAACATATAACAATGAACCTAACTTCAACTAGCTTCCAAGTTTAAACTGAAAGTGTCACACTGCATTAGTTTGTGAACTCTTCATATCCTATGTACAGAACTCAATGCGGTCGAGCACACACGCAGCCACATCGGCGCACCACAGACACACACACACAAACACACACACACACAACTGCACATGGGCGCACCACAGACACACACACACACACACCCACACACAGACCTCCTGGGGAGTCCAACGCGGTCTGTGTTTACACAACCACCCGCTCTGGCACTACAGAGTAATAGCTTGTCACAATGACGAACACGCAATGAGGTGTTTCTTTCAACAGAGGAAGTCTGGGCTGACCTGTTCTGCCTAAACGCCCTGTTCCCCAACCCCCGACCCCCACCTCCGAGCCCCACCCTCTACCTCCCGATGGAAAGCACCACAGGAACCGCCACCACGTACCCACGTTGCAGTGCAGCGGTCGGAGCCCGATCACTTAACCATGCTTCCCAAGGGGGTTCTTGTCTCACCACGCAACCGGCCCCTTTGAATGTATGTCGCTGTACGCGAGAGAGAGAGGGCGGGACTTCCGGGCATGGTTTCGGAGGCAGGGATATTTTTTTCAGTTCAATGAGTTTAGCGTTGCGAGGCGAGAGATAGCGCTCAATATGGATATCCTCCTTATCTTTGTGGTTGTCCTTCTTGTCATGTTCGTATCTTCTCGCTCAGGGGACTGGGAACTCATAGGAAGGTTTTTCAATTGCGGTAGCCCGGCATAACAGCACAATTCATGACCCTCGCTCAGCCCACCTATCCGCAGTAACCAAACGGCAACACGCCTATCAGGAGCACCAATCGGCATGGAGGAGACAAGGTCCGCCATGCCGTGACCTCCTCACCTCACCGATCTAGTCAGGGAGGTTTGAGTTTAGGTACGCTCCCCCTTACGATGGGCTGCTCTCTCGCTCTGGCCATCCGTTGTACCTTGTAGTGAACCACAGGTTGTTCAGTCTGTGTTGGTGTGAGGCACGTGGCTGGCCCTGACATTGCGGCGGTTCTGGGCTCGGTAACGCCCGCTGTGGGTCTAGCGGTCTGACTCACATAACGTGAGCATTGGGACGCCTCATGTTCGTTTTTTCTTAATCAGAAGATTGACATTGCAAGCATTGCACTGTGTTTTCACTCTCTCGTTATGCACTGTCCCTGAATGTATTCACATGTGGCTACATTGAAAATCAGGGTCAAGTTCCTTGGCCTTGTTTTTGCTGTAAATATCCCCATCCATCAGAGCACAGAGGCGTTTAAGGGCAATAGCAACCTGTCTTGTAAAAGAGGTGCATTCCACTGGTACTGCCTCTTTAAGCTGATTCAATCACTACTCAGTTGTCTGTCCTGACCAGAGCAAGGGAATTACAAAGATATGTGAGGTAAATTAAAATGGCTTTATGGTCGCGGGCTTTTAAAGCGTGGCCTCTTCAGCTCACCAAGGAAATTGAGTTTGCTAGCGAAAAAATGCACTTCTCTCTTAACCCCCTCTGACCGGCCGTCACAGACACACACAAACTTTCCCTTTGAAGGCTAAACAGACAGAAATGAGGGCGGATTGGTTCTTTCGGCGGAGTTATGGCCGCCCTGATCCTATTACCCACCCCACTGAAAAATGTGTCTGCAGGCCCCAGGAGCTTTTAACCTTTCGCTGCACCGAGGGCTTATATTCACGGGGGCAGGCCAGGCCCCTTGTGTGAATGTTGCGTTTAGTAGTCAGCCCTCGCCGTGGCCCCTCAGGAAGACATGAGGGGCGCCGGGGACGTTCCAGCCCCAGAGCCTAAATCTGACAGAGGCTTACTCTATTGGGAGGGATCCTCTCTATCGGGAAATGAACAGCAGCCTGGAATTATTCAGGGACTTCCTGTTGACCCAAACTTGTGCTTCTGACTGCAAAATCGTTTTTTTGCAGTAAAAGGGTTTTAACAACAGCATTTTGTAATAACTAAGCATAAGTGTTTCAGGGGTAATAGAATTATTTTGGAATTGATTCAATCCAAAAGGTTAAGTTCAGTTCTTAAGTTATAATTTGTATGTCCGGCCCAGTCTGGCCTTTACTGGTCTACCAGGTCATCTTACGTTTCTGCAGAAGCGAGTGTTAAACTTTGACCACTTATTGCTTAAGTTGAAGAGGGATGCAATGATGTACTCCGCACACACAGACACCCACACACACTCTAAGCGTGCCATTGCAGTCTAACTGACAAACATGTTTCTCAGTATTTCAGTATTTCAAGGCTTGGTAAGAACATGAACGTGTGTTTCCAAACAAAAATCAAAAAAACAAACGATTCCTTATTGGTTTACATGGCCAGCCACCGCAGACGAGAAGTTGCGTTCGCTTCCAGCGGCCTTTTCCTCTATGCATTTATTAATCGCTGTTGCCTTTGCATCAGACTACTATGTAACTTTTCGTTGGAGGAACCCTCTTTAAGTGGGCCTGGGGAACATATGCTTATACGGCGTGAATGCTGAACAAACAGCGCCCCTGGGTAGGTAACTTTCTCCGAGACAGATGCGTCAGGGACATAATGATGTGCATAGCAGCCACCGACAAAAACAAATAAACAGCTGCTCACTTTGCATCGGTTTTCTTTTTTTGGCGGTGGTAAATGTTTTGTTCTAAATGCACACGATGAGAGAAGGGCTTCTTCGGAAAGTGCTTTGGCGTTTGCCGACTGCTTCGTCTCATGTGGTAGCCTCCACCCACGTGCGGCGAAAGACAACTACAATGCGGTAAACAAACAAGCACCAGACGACAGAAGTTATTTTTCATTTATTTTCACGAAATAAACAGTGACAATGTTCTTCCGACAATCTGGACTGAATTCCGACACCAAACACCGTCTGTGTGATAAACAAATATTTTCCAAGATATGAGGATAATTCCCCACCAGGGTGGACCCCTGGTTGTATTATATCTACTTGTGTGGCAGGTGTTGCTGGAGATGGGGGTCTCCACCTCCCCGCCCCCTCTGGCTAACGTGTTGGCTCAAATACCGCGGAGAAGCTCTGAAAACAGGCATTAAAGCGGGCCCTAATCCCTGCGCCCTCCTAGCAGACGTGGCCCCAGCCGCCAGCGCTCTGAGAGCCGTCCAACCGTTTATGTGAAACCAAAGCACCGCCTCATCAAAGGGATTTTCTATTTTTTTTCATCTATTTTTTTTAAAAGGCATTGAAGGTGAGGCAGAAACGTCAGAGAATTCCCTGCCGTATCCGTCAGGGCGGTTCTTTCCTCCTCATTTTTTCCTTTTTCCAACGAGTGCTGTTTCTGAATTTCCAAAGACTTCTTTCACTGAGGTGGTGGAATTAACACATCAAAATCCACCCCGGCCCAAACAAACAAACACAAACACACACTCACACATACACACACACACACATATTAGATCAATAGTGAGAGGGAGAGGGAGAGAGAGAGAGAGAGAGAGAGAGAGAGAGAGAGAGAGAGAGAGAGAGAGAGGGAAGAGTGATAGAAAGGGAGAGAGAGAGAGAAAGGTAATGGACCAAACAATATAGCACGTACTCCGCCTCTCTTGCCCAGTAGATTATTTAGACAGTGCTATCCTCACACTCTGTAGCCAATGTACTCTGCAATAATACCAGGTTGCCCTGTTTCGCGCACCCATCCAACAGCATCGGATTTCATTCAGAAAAAAGTCAGACCTGGTGCCAATTCCTGTGCCAACGTCAAGGCCAAATCATTTTTGATTGACATTAAGTTATAATGAGCCACCTTAAATTACACTAAATAGATGGAGAGAATAAGCATCATAGGATCAGATGATATCACTTGAATCCTTTTAATTTATTTAAAACCATATATTTTAGCAAGAAATAAAAATCAGATTTGTCCAATAGAGACCTTATAATAACAACAAATTGACATGAACCACTCAACCATCACAAGCACTTATTGAATGTCTCCAACACTACATCATTCATTTTGGGGAAAAAGAGCATTGCTGGTGTCTTTAAGCAGAGACTTGAACTCTGACCCTTTCCCTGTGGGGTCCTGACCCTTCTCGCTGACCCATCAACAAACTAATTTGTCCACTCTGACCCTTAAGTTCTTGCTACTTGTCGTCTGGCCCAGGCTGCATCCGTTATAATAACACTCTCTGGGTAGTCGATAGCAACAGAGAGGAGCATCCCACAACGCTGGCTCATACATTTTCATGCATAACACTCTTTTTTTTCACACCTTCAGTAGCAAAGGTGAATTGAAGTGTTTTCCATTGAGTTGTGATGTGTCTAGAGATTCCACATTCCTTTGTATCTTTGAAAAAATACCTGGCACTGTTACAGTCTACATTTTTCAATGTTTTATATATATGGAGATTTTAAAAGGCAGTATTTTATCCCGCTATAATTTATTATTAAAGGAGCGATTGCTTACCAGCCAACACGGTCAATGTATGCCTAGGAGTGTGATATACATGATATATTTCTCCATATAAGTCACACAATAACAGCCAGAACAACAGAGAGAAGCAATGGCAACTCGGGGAACTTTCAGTGACCCGACATCAAACCCTGAACCCAACATCTGCCGGGGCCTGATTGGTGTTATAAATCCACTTGTGCTCTTTCAAAAGGGCATCTCAGGGATTGTATTACTGTCATGACCGGCGTCTGTCCGAGATCATGTTTTGTTTCAGGGCACGATTCAGTGAGATCAGATGCGCAGAATAGGAGTGTGTGGTGTGTGAAGAAGGAGAGGCTGGATCAGAGATCAGCAGTATGACTGACATGTAGGAGGTGGACGTGGGCAGGGCTGAACTCCCCTGATTGGCATGTGATTTGAGTGACAGGACACTGCAAACCTGTTCAACACAGTTCCTTCGTAGTGTTGGCCCCGCCCCCTCTACAATCATCTGCAGCTTGACTCCAGCTGTGGAAACACTTTGCGCCGGTGCCTGTATGTGTGTGTTTTTGTGTGTGTGTTGCGTGTATGAGACACACACACACACACACACACACACACACATTTGATTCGGCGAAACGCATGACAGGGAACCAGCCCATAAAACAGCAGCGAAGCAGACGAACATGGAACATGGTGGAAGGAGGAGACATGCCTCTTCTACCTCCTCCTGTCCTCCCTGTCCCTTCCGCCTCACCTCCTTTTATCCTCCCAGTACGCGCACTAAATCTACCTGTCCCTCCTCCTCCTCTCCTCCTCTCCTCCACTCCTCCTGTCTTCCTCTTTGTTCTCCGGTCTGGTGTCAGGCTAATAGAAACGTCCCTGCCTGCACATCAGTCTTATCGATTCGGCTCCTCTCTCTCTGCTCCCCCCTCGCCGCGTGCTTTCTCGGCGGTTCCCCCCCCCCCTGTTATCGCCCCCCCCCCCCCCAGCTTCCCCGGTGACAAACGGCCCCTGTGTGGAGGAGATAATTACCTGGCGCAGGTATACTGTTGCTGTTGAAACGGATCTTATTTATAGAAGGGGGGACGGAAGGTCAACGGTTCTTCATCCAGCTCCATTAAGCTGTGAGTGGCTGGCTGGTGTGTGAGTGCGTGGCGCTGTATACCAGAGAGCTGGTTAGGTATTGTCTATATTGGTTTTGAGGGGGTCACACTTGGTCCTTTGACTGGTCTAGGGAGCAGAGGGCGGGGAGGAAGATCCAACGCAGACATGTCTTCTGACATTCACAGGCAATACGCACAATATCGCGTTTTTATATCAACGTGCATATAGGCACACAGGCACCAACGCACACACATGTCAACTCTAACACATTTATACAAACCAGACACACACACAACAAAATGCACAATTACACGTGTTGGTATTCACTCAAATGTGCTCACACTTGATGCATGTGCACACACACACACACATACTCAAATATGTTCACACACACACATACACAACCAAACACAGAGATACTCACACAACCACACACAAACTTGTGTGTGCAGATACCCATCCGTATATTGGCACACATCCCGAAACACACATACACATACATACACACATGGTTGTTGGACATACACTCATACACACACAGACAAACGCTAAGACCACCTTGTGCAGAAGGCTGAGCGCCCGGCACGCAGCGACGCCTTGCAACGCGTCGGCGCTTTAAGGCGGCAAAGGGAGAATGGTGCGGCTGCTTCAACACTGATGGCGCTGGCGGTGCCTCAGAGACCTACCTTCCTCCAAACCTCTCTCTCTCTCTCTCTCTCTCCCCCCCCCCCCCCCCCTCCTCTGTGTTCAAGCGGCATCCACTCTCTTCAAGCGCCACCAACAACAGCATTGATCCGAAGCAGTAAAGGCAGCACTGGGAGACTGTGAGAAACTGTGATAAGAACCCAAAAGAAAACAACACAAAACATGGGGCCGAGAAAAGAGCGGGAAAAAGTTCCACAAAAGGGAACGGGGGGTCGTAAGGCAGGGAGGACCCGCTGATGAATTGTGTGTTTTTATGGCCTCGCCAGAGTCGAGGAGATTATACCCGTTTACATTAAGCAGCCGTTATTTATATTCATACACACTTATACAGAAAGAGATTTAGAGGGGGAGATTTAATTCGGGCAGCGGAAGGGGAGAGGGGTGTGGGGGGGTCTCCAGATGCTACCGCGGACAAACCGTGTGAGCGTTGCAACGGACTACGCATTAGAAGTTAATAATTGTCTCGGCAGCCATCTGGACATAGGGAGAGTTACTGTTGTAGGGTAGAGGAGGAGGAGGAGGAGGAGGAGGAGGAGGCAGGCAGACATAAGAGGGAATTAAAGGGGTCCGACCTCAGGTTTGGTCCGCTGGAGGGGTGAGTGAGGGGAATCGGAGCAGGTTGTGAGGAAGCGACTTGGGACGGGGGACGTAATCCATTTTCGTCGCGGCCGCAGAAATTAATGCTTGAGTCCCCTCTGAGCCAAAAAAGAAAACGAAAAGAAAAGTGAAAACATGAGCGAGCGCTTAAATCAAAACTCGGATGAATTACCACCTAGGCTGGTCCTCAGCGGAGGAGGAGGGAGGGCGGGGGCGGAGTGCTGGTCGGGTTTCGGAGCTCAGAGAAGAGGCGAGGGGTGTGTGGGGGCTTAGGTTTTAACTTTTAAAAACAACTCGGGGTCCCCGTGCGTGGGCCGACATGTGGGAGGGGTGCTGGGGTGGGGGTGGGGGTGGGGGTGGAGGGGGGGGAAATGAGGAACGTGTGTTGAGTATCAGAGTGGTGGCAGGCGACCGGGGGGGTGCTTCAACACGAAGGTGGGATTAGGGCTGTCAATAGAGCGCAGTGTGGCCGATCGTGTCAGAGCTGGAGCCAAAAGGGGGCTTGAAATGAGGCTGCCTTGCAACACACACACACACACACACACACACACACACACACACACACACACACACACACACACACACACACACACACACACACACACACACACACACACACACACACACACACACACAAGAACACACGTATGCAGACACACTGCCTCACTGCCTCTGTGCTGGACGGGTCCAGGATCTGACAAGAACCGACTTCCCTGGCTGGATGATGAGGTGTCTGGGCTGGCGGATACCACCCAGAATGCTGGGAGGAGGTCACTTCCAGGACGTTGATTGGACTAAGGGTTGGCTAAATCAGGCTTACACGACTGAATCAACCGTAGAGAATGTATGGCAAACTTGAATTTTGCTCCCCGTTAAGGGAGCCTCATCAGGGACTGCTTGGAGAGAGATTGGAAAAGTCAAGGGTTAAACCATGGATTATGGGCGACCTAAAAGGAATCCTGGAGAGAGAGAGAGAGAGAGAGAGAGAGAGAGAGAGAGAGAGAGAGAGAGAGAGAGAGAGAGAGAGAGAGAGAGAGGGGGAAGGCACTCGAAACAGAGACAGAGAGTAGCCACTTGACCGGTGGAACAGAAAACCGTTGCAGTTCCCTGGGAGTCAACCTTATACGAGCCACAGACACAGGCAAATCAGATTAAGAAGTCAAATACAAGTAATCTAACCGACCCCTTGATTCAATTACGGCCCTATCCCCTTGGAGACCCCCAGGAACTAGCTTATTAGGATCCCTAATTAATTGAAAATCAAACCTGCCCACCACCACATCTGCGACATGTTATCTTGTTTGTCGAGCCATTGCTCTTCCTGTTTGAAGAGGTTTGTCCAAACAAGCCTAGCATTGCGGGTAATTACATCACCCAGCGGAGTGGAAGGGTCTCTTAGGATGCCCGAGGCCACACAACGACCAGCATCCGACAAAACAGGTGATGTGGAGTGCTTTGCAAGTTTCAGGTTTCACCCGCAGAGGTTTTTCCTCCGGGGAGGATTTCCATGTGGGACGGACACTCTGTTTTGCATGTTAATTGAAACCGTCCACAATTGACTCTTAAAAATATTTTAAAAAAAAATAACCCCAGGAAAAGTTTAACAGTAATGTATTCAGCAACCTCGATCAAGGACACACCCAGGAAAATAAGGTGGTGGCCAAACGGTGCAGTTTCCCGGCCCTGGTTGATAGTATAGATGGTTGAGGCAAATTACTTTACAGTGGGAATTCGGTCACTGTGGTCAGAACCTGGACCTTGCCTCAGTCTCATTGGCTCATGTTTTCTCTATCCTGTCACTCTCTCTCTCTCTCTCTCTTTCTGTCTCCCTCTCTCACAGACACACACATACGCATAGAGAGAAAGAGAGTGAGAGAGCGTGAAGGACAGAGGGAAAGAAAGATTGTGCACAAGAGACTCACAAGATTCCGTTAGGTCCCATCCGCATTGTTTGCGGTCAGGGAAAACGTTGTTTCACTGAGTTTTTCTTACGTTATTTGATGACCGACCACATTACGTCTACCATAGCACAGAAAAAGCCCATTCCCTTCATCCCTCGTGTCCTCTTTATCCTTCATCTCTCCTCCATCAATCCCTCCTCTTTGTTCACACCAAAGTAAGCTCTGAGTATCTGGCCAATGCAGACAGGGATGCCATTCGGATGAAATACTCCCTGTTAAAACTCTCCTCGTTTTTTGGGGTATTTTTCTGTTCGGTTGGAAAAGCCATCCCATTCCTGAGCAAATACTGGGAAGGGTGCTCTGGAGAATGTGGGAGGAGAAGAGAGAGAGGCAGAAAACCGCCACCGCCACATAAATCTCGCCTTCAAGGGAAATATCCTCCCTGCTTGAATCGGGGACTCAGAAGATGTGTTTACTGCTAGCGTTTGAGGGGGGGGGGGGGGGGGGGGGGGGGATGGCCGGTAAGAGAACATGGGAGGCAGGCTCACTGATGTACGATTGAACTACTGTTGAAAGGATCACAAAAGTGCACGGATGATGGGTAGGCCAGGCTGGGAGTTTAGAGGAACCCAAGGAAACCTTCCAGAAGCTCTGCCACAGGCTGCAGTCAGAGCGGTGGCGCTGGGGATCTTAAAGCAAGCTGGGGTGGTGGTGAGGGGGGAGGGGCAGTGGTCGGCGTGTGCAGCCACCTGAAATAAAGCAGTTCTTTATTCATCGGGCTGATGATGGACAGTTCCAGTTTTGTGCCTCCTGTGTAAACATCCACCAACATCTGTTGGTCCTGTCGGCCCGTGACAAGGGCGGGGGGGGGGGGGGAGATATGCCAGGGTTGCGTCACCGGAATGGTGTTCCGGCACACTGTCCACAATGACGCCCTGTTGTCTCAGTCACTCATTTACACTTTACTCTTTCTTTACTCATTACGCTTTGTTTTTCGTCATCAATGAGCAGATAGGGCTTAGGTACCATGCTCTAGGATTCTTGGGGCTTTACATCTTTAAACTCAATACTGATTTCTAATCCTTTTCATCTAGCAGTGCTTCCATGGTTACCCATGATGCTTTGGGGTATTCTTGGTTTCTTGTGGTGATTTTCCCCTGCATCATTGACATTGTTTAGTTACTGGTGGGTGGCAAGAACCGTGACTGTAAATGTTATTTTCTCGAGTGAGCTTCCCTGCTGTGAGTGTGAGAGAGAAGCTGGCGTGCTTGTTAATACAAGCAGTGTTCTACAGTAAACAGAGCATGGTGGAACGCTTTAAATCTCTCTGAGTCTGGGCTCTATCATTTGGTGCCATAAACTTGCCTATCTTATAGAGTCCTTGCTTCCGACATTGTACCGATGCTATTCATATTGGTGCTGAGCTTTCAAGGGGATATGGGGAAAAGCTGAGATGCAAACTTTGAATAAAGAAACTATGAAAATGGAAATCAACTAATTGAATGGTAACAATTCAGCGGTTAATATTTGTACTCCAGGCAGGGTGGTCGTTCAGAGGATCATGCAGATCAGTGACGTTTTCCCCCTTTTATAAACATTGTTCGGGTTTCCTCACAATCTGAGGTCAACTGTTAAAATCTGGACCTGTCTTCTGTCTGTCTGGTGGAATTCCAATAAAAGTCATTGGCGGTTTTATATTGTTTGTCTGTGGGATTGTGTATGTGTGTGAAGCAGTGCGTGTGAGTTTGCGTATGCGTCTGCCTGCGTGTGTCTTCCCAGTGTGCTGTGTTTGGACGCAGTGTGTGGGGAGAGAGGACCCGCTGAGATCTCTTTCAGCAGCAGATGGGAACGTGTAGGTCCATTAGGCGGAGGAGCACGCTCCAGCAGCTCCAGTCAAGACACACCGCACAATCTATTGATTCTCCGCTGAAAAGAAAATTACAATCCAGACAGCTAGTTTACAATTCTTTTGGGGTGCCGCCCGGGAAATAAAAAAATAACAACACATCCTGTTCAGAGGAGATAACTCAATAATGAAACGTATTTTAATTATTAATTTTTTTGTACTATTTCAGAAATATGCGTAGTGAGAAACAGGTGTTTGACGCGGAACACACCCGCCACCTGTTTGTTCAAAAAAATAATGTTTTCTCTATCAATTGAAAGTTGGGCCAGACAACATTAATGAGCGGAAGCATGAATGAATGTTGCAGTGCATTTATGTTGGTCCACCTCCTGCAGAGGGGTTATAGTAGAGTTTCCTGTCAGAAAGAGACTACAGGGTCAGTGTCCCGGGCCAGACTGTGGACCGGTCATGGTGCGTAATGGACCGGAACGGCCAGTGGAATCTGTGTGTTGACTACTACCATGAGGGGGCTATAACGAGGAACAATGTGACCTTTCTGTAGGCACAGGACATAGTAAATAAATACAAAACAACCACGGGGGGAAAACAACATTGCATGCAATGTTATTCTAGAGCTGACAGCATTCCATTACAGTCATCCATAGCACAGTCCAATGAGGCAGGTGGAGCCTTATGACCAGTCAGTCATGACCATGACCAAGCCTGGTCTATAGTTCTAAGGTTTATTCAGTTATTTAATCCCCACAAACCAACGCTTATACTGGTAATACTTCAGACGTCCTTTAAATTGTTGAGGGGTACATTACTCAAAAGGTGGTTACTCTAATGAAGTCAGAGGAAGTAAACACAATACAGTTAGTTGTCAGGTAAGCCACACACGATGGACAACTCACACATGTACACACTTTGGGTTCCGTTCTTTCTCAAACTAGACAAGTGTTTCTTTAGCTATTGAACAAACTTTTTTTGTGTGAAAACCACAGCAGGAAAGCAGTATGTGTTGTGTGTGACTGAGCGAGTGTATGACTATTTGGTTGCCTGTGTGTTCCTGTGCACGCAGGCTTGCCAGTGTGTGAAAAGACTAACTAGCACTCTGAGAGAAGAGAGGTGTGTGTGTGTGTGTGTGTGTGTGTGTGTGTGTGTGTGTGTGTGTGTGTGTGTGTGTGTGTGTGTGGTGTGTGTGTGTGTGTGTGTTTGTGGCTGGGTGGGTAAATGGGGGGGGGATGGCTGGGGGGGTATAGCATGCTGCAGTCTGCAGTGCAAGAGATAATAATGTTGTGTCCACTCCAGACTTCCCACCATGCTCCTAGTGCGAGCGCCAAGCTTATTCACCGCACAGGATGGACTGTGTTATGTGTGTGAGTGATTGTGTGTGTGTGTGTGTGTGTGTGTGTGTGTGTGTGTGTGTGTGTGTGTGTGTGTGTGTGTGTGTGTGTGTGTGTGTGTGTGTGTGTGTGTGTGTGTGTGTGTGTGATGGTCTCTAAAAGACACACCTATAAGAAACATGCATACAATTATTCTTATTGGAATTCACCCGTTTTTGTAATACATATTTACAGTAAGGTATGTTTCTAAATTCAAAAAAGAAAAAATCGAAAATGTGCCATTTAGCTAAAAATGGCACATTTTTAGCTAAATATATTATAAAATGATATGGGTTTAATTAAAACACATATACTGTATAAACATAACCTTATCCACGTGGAATGATTTACTGCAAACTTGAAGGCAATATTTTTATACTTCGAGAGTGTATTAAGGTGTTACACTGTCTGCGTGTTTTTGTGGGTGTATGTACGTGTGGGCGTGTGCCTTTGTGTGTGAGAGTTTGTGATAATGAATAAGCAAGCGTATTTAGGGTATTCAGTGTTATTCCTTCTCGTAAACTTGTAAAACAATTATCACAGGTATTCAGTTAGGTAAAGCTACACCTTCCCACACGACACCAAACCACAAAATGAAAGATCTACAAAACAAGATTTAACTACCACTGCCAGTCAATTCAAATTCAAATTCCATTCAGGCAAATTTAACAAACAATAGCATTATACAGTCACATCCTTGCATCTCACATCATCTCATTTTAATTCCATTACAACTCGACATTAGAAAGAACTAAACGATAACGGCAATGCCTCCTATGCTATAAAACCAATGCAATTTGCTGCTGCGGTGGATGTTGACTGTTTTTTAATGGCGGTTTTGTTCGTCGCTGATTCACTGGTGGGGTTTTATTCGGAGCCCCGTGACGCAACTGTCTGGCCCATGCATATGGATGTGTGTTTGCGTGTGTGTATATGCGTGTGTGCCTGCATGCGTGTGTGTGTGTGTGTGTGTGTGTGTGTGTGTGTGTGTGTGTGTGTGTGTGTGTGTGTGTGTGTGTGTGTGTGTGTGTGTGTGTGTGTGTGTGTGTGTGTGTGTGTGTGTGTGTGTGTGCAGGATTGCCGGACAGCATACCTGTGGTGGCATGTGACATACCTGTGGTGACTCCTATTCGCTGTACGGCTACAGGGTGGTTTAGCCTTGTCGAGACAGAGGAAGAGGTGGGAATCGGGCTGGGCCGCGCTCCGACATGAAGAAGGTGTGACTCTCAGGGCTTCTGGATCAGTGTGTGAAAGTTGGTTTATTGCTGTGCTGAGAGTTTTTTGTTAAAGTTGTAGTGGCAACAGTAGTGGCTATGGCCACTATGGCAAGTTGTCATTGTCGGTAGTCGCCCTAGAAGTAGTAGTATTTTTTTGCAATCTTTTCCTCTGTTGTCAAAATATTCTTAATAATATTATCATAATATAACATCGTAATAGTTCTCATTTTAGATTAGGATGCTTGACCCCCAACCGAAATGTAGCCAACTGGGTTCGATACCCTGTGCCCCTACCTGTAAGAATCCTTGAGTATGAGGCCGAACCCCTACCATCACCACCTTCAAGATAAAAGCCACTGGTAAATTAATGTAATCATAGTAGTCAATAGCTGTAAGCTGTAGTAATGCTAGAAGTTCTAGTAGAAATAGTGGAAGTTGTAGTCAGTAGTAGTGATTTTAGTCGTGGTTGTAGTAGTAAAAGTGGAAGTTGTAGTCAGTAGTAGTGATTTTAGTAGTTGCTGTAGTAGTAACAGTGGAAGTTGTAGTCAGTAGTAGTGATTTTAGTAGTGGGTGTAGTAGTAAAAGTGGATATTTGTAGCCACAATAGCGGTTAGCAGCAGCAGTATTAAATGTTGCGGAGGAGGGTTACGGGAAGACTTGGAGGAGCATACCAACAAACGGAGGGAGGAGCACGACCCAAACACATCAGTCTTCATCGCTGTCACGCCGAGCCCCGCCAGCAGCCCAACAGTGGAAACACAACAAGCCACAAGATGATGATGAATGCAGTCAAAGAGGAAGTGATGCTAACACTGCGTGCGTGTGTGCGCCACGACTCTGGTTTGTTTTTGTTTGAGAGAGAACACGTTCTCGGAATGTCACGCATTAGATTCAATTACGGGACAACCGCCACACCCTAGGCTGTCAAATTAGCCGCTGCGTTTTGTTATTTCATCCAACCGCTTTGTGGTGTTTTCTTTATTCATTAATTATGGTTTGAGCGTTTGACAGTACATTTTTACTTGTTGGTCTGAATGTGTTTAAAATGTATGATGCTATTTATCAAATTAAACCAGAGCTGTGTGTATTTAAGTATGTGTGTGTGTGCGTGCGTGCGTGCGTGCGTGCGTGCGTGCGTGCGTGCGTGCGTGTGTGAGGGTGTTGGCTAAGCTCAGGAGGTAGAGTGGATTTAATTGTAACCTGAAGATTGCTAGTTCGATCCCTGTCAAGGTGTCCCTGAGCAAGGCACCTAACCCTAACTGCTCCCGACAAGCTTGCCCTCGCCTTTCATGGTTGCCTCAGTGTGAATGTCTGTATTAACCGTTGCAAGCAAGCTGCAGCTAAATGTAAAAATATATATATTTGACGGCTTCAGCTTCATGAAGAAGGAGAAGTAGTGTGAAAACCCCAAAAAAAACAATGTTGTCTTGCAGGACCTTACGTATGCTGCCGTTGCCATGACCACATGCCCTCGCCTGACCTGCTCTGTCCTGTTAATGATGGGGCGTTAACCGGCTTTTCAAAGCGTGCCCAAGGTGATCATCAAGTCCACAGGCACCCGCCACTCTCTCAAGGCTAATATCAGTGTCTCCGGGGTGTAGCGGCAGATAACCATCATTATCCTCCCTCTAAAAGCCTCCCTGACGGCCCCCTGAGCGGAGCTTCAGCTGTCTCTAAAGCCTGTTGTTTTCGCCTCAGCCCTTTACTGTTGGCACAACATTTTCATTACATTGCAGCTGTGAGCCCTCTAATGACCCGCTCTGCTTAAGACTAAACATGAGGTCAACCAGGATGCTCCATGGACAACACATTGAACAGGCTACGGGGGTTCAGAGAACTCTGCCGTTACCCACCTACCCAACCCCAGCCCTTCGGGAACCTCAACCAAACGTCCCCAGAAGGGCAAGTCCAAGCCCAAGGCAGGGAAAAGAGCAACGATTTTAATGGAGCAAAAATGAAATAGGACTCGCTTGAAATAAGACTCGAGTCTATTTTGAACGCGAAAAATTCATTCAGCTTTTCGATTCCTTTATTCACTCACGGAGCTCTACCGGCGCCAGAACCGGCAGCATGTAACCGTCTCCGCTAAGCTGTTTTCACATTAGAGCGCTGTAAAACAACGGATAAAATGAACCCTGAGAGTCGCTTGATGACTCTGGAGTCGCCCCAAACACCACTTAGGCTAACTGCCGGGGAACCACGTCCCGTCAGAAGGCAGAGCACAAACAGGCCATTAAAAGATCACCAGGCCTGCTTCTAGATGTCTGCTGTTCACACACAAGGCACGAGGAAGAGATCAGGTTGTTTTGGCTGTGGTATGAAGACAGGAGTGTAAGGAAGGCTAATGGTTTGGCAGCTGAATTCAGGTATGAATTCAGCAGTTACAATAGGGACACTCAGTAAGGATGCATGAATTAACCATTAATTAACTTTAGTTAATGCAGTAGTACATTATTGGCATAGGAACACTATTAGTAATCATGAACACCATTAGTAAATTGCTATTTACTAGACATATTGGTTAACTGTTTATTAAGTGTTTGTTAATGCTTATGCATTAACTAGTGTCAATTAAAGGCTTATGAACCTAACCTTATCTTAAAGTGTTAGGGTTAGCTGTCCTTTTTTGTTTATACGGTTAAGAAAGTGCTTTCAAGAATACCTTCAACTTGAAATACCTTTAATCTTAAATGTCAAAAGAAAGTTGATTGGGGATCAAAGACTTTCCTCCCTATTGCTTTCATCAGGGGTTGATAAAAAACTACAATTCAACGCGCCAAACCCCAAATCATCCTTTTCAAAATACACACAGATTACTTCAACCATTAATCTACTGTACTTTTCCACGCTAACATTATAATAAATGACACCCAAAATGGCCCCCGATTTACGCAGTAATCCCCAGTTTCCTGACATCTTGATAAACACTCCTCCTGTGTCTGTCCACAACTCATTGACGTTGCCTCTGTCTTTGTTGCTCCAGCTGTCCTGCTCGTCGTCTGTGGTGGGACGGGAGGATTCTCTCTCTCGCTGTCTTCCAGTCACCCTCTCTCCAATGCCGTCAATAGTATTTCCTCCTCTGCCGGATCCCCCCCCATTGGCTTCCCGGGCTAGGCGGACGCCAGCTCTGTGGTCGTGAGTTCAGCGCAGACGCGCGCTGGCTGATGGTACGCCCGGGTGTGATCGTGCGGTGCGCCTCAGCGTTTTTTGGGTTATCCACCAACAAAACGTTCTAACTGAATGACGAATGGTCCCGGGGGGCCCCTTTCCCCGATTGGGGATTGGAGACTCACATAAGGGGGCCCACAATGCTTCTGAGTCTGATCAAGCTGTTGACACAGAGAAAAAGGCCAGGGATTAGGCGTAGGGCCAGATGGAGACGCATTGAGACCCAGTCGTTATGGATTAAATAACGACGGACTGACATACAGACATTTCTTATATAATTCATATAACATTCGTCAAATTCTCAGAGGCCTGCAGCATTTCTCACTGTGTGGATTCTGGGACAGTTTTGTGTTCTTTGGGTCGGACGCGTTGTGTCTGGTGGGACGGTTGATCGATTGCAAGACGCGGCCCACAACACCCTTCTGTTGGGGATTCAAACTCATCTCCCTGCCTGATGTACTACTGCTGTCAACCCCCTAACAAATGTGTAAGGGAAATGTTGATGATGAGAGAGGAAGGAGAGCGACGGGGATGTAAAACATTTCAGTTGTAGGGGAGAGATTTGTGTGGCGGAAAAAGGATTCCAAGGACTGTGGTCTAGGGTTTGTGCAGGTGGTGGTTAGCATCAGCTGGTCCGTCTGTTTTTCCTATTGTCCAGGCTACAGCTTTGGCAACTAAAGGACTCCATATCCCAGCCTGAATACGCAATAGCAAGGAATAAGTACCCTAACAGTGTATTGGGAAGACCCAAGAAGACAAATATAACGAAAAGAAATAAAGGCTAGTGTTGTGCGTTGCTCACACAACATCACCCCTCAGTGTGAAAGTGGTCATCACCCCTCTGGAGGGAGCAGAGCAGCAGGGCTCCAGTACTGCCTTTCATTGAGTTCCTGAACGGAGCTCCTCTTCCTTGCCTTCTAAAGGTAGCTCCCCGGTGATGTGCTATCTCTCCCTTCCCTGACACAGATAAGAACGCTCCATTGGCATCATGGAGAGATAACAAAATACCTATGGGCACCTGTCCCTGAAAGTCAATGAATCCCCCCCCCCTCCCCAGTGTTGTTAAGGTATCAGCGTCAGATAGCCGTATGCCCGATGCTCTGGCTACCTCTCATCCATGGCCACACAATTAGTCCACTTATCAGCATAAAGGTCCTCCTCGGCCCATTGGCCCTAAGGCAGCAGATGTTCCACTGGCCTGTTCACGGAAACACGCCTGATCCGAGATGATTGGCTATAATTGTGGGCTGTAAGCTGATAGTGGGGGGGGGGGGGGTAGGCAGGCTCCTTGATATGTCAGTCCCAATGATGTCTATGCATGCATTCATTCAGCGTCGGGGGCCCTCCCTCGCCAGCGCACAGGGAGAGATAATGGAGGGCCCAGTGGCAGAATTGTATCACACGCACCTGGAGGATACTGGGGGATACCCCCCGCCCCACACACCCACCTCCCAGTCAGACGTGTGAAGGCCCGACATTCACTCCAAAGTCTATTTTGCAGGGGAATGCTTTACAGCTGGAGTCTTTGTGACATTTGATACAGGTTTGCTTTTGTTTTGCATGCAGCACACACACTGATGAACAACCACACTCTCACACTCTCATATACACAAGTGTGTACATGCACATACACACACACACACACACACACACACACACACACAGTGTTTTTTTTTTTTTTACGCTTTCTTTTAGATCTAGGGAAATGCTTCTACTTTGTGTGCATTACACTATGCCCTGTCACCCCTCCCCCCCAGCCCCCCAAGTCACCCCCAACCCAAACGACAGGAGAGGTAATTAGTCATTAACGAGCTCCAGGTCGATGCAATTAACATATAGGCTTGAGAGCACCCTGCTCGATAGGGCAGGGTGCACTTCACAACCTGCACTTCACTGCAAACCCAAAAGGGTGCATGTGTGTTCATGTGTGCGTGTGTGGGTGTGTGTTTTTGTGTGTGTGCATCTGTGTGTGTGTCTGTCTGTCTGTGTTTGTGTCTGTGAGAGAGAGAGAGAGAGAGAGAGAGAGAGAGAGAGAGAGAGAGAGAGAGAGAGAGAGAGAGAGAGAGAAAGAGAGAGAGAGAGAGGGAGAGGGAGAGAAAGAGGGGGAGAGAGAGAGAGAGAGAGAGAGAGAGAGAGAGAGAGAGAGAGGGAGAGAAAAAAGAGAGAGAGAAGGAGAGAGAGAGAGAGAGAGAGAGAGAGAGAGAGAGAGAGAGAGAGAGAGAGAGAGAGAGAGAGAGGAGAGAGAGAGAGAGAGGGGGAGAGAGAGAGAGAGAGAGAGAGAGAGAGAGAGAGAGAGAGAGAGAGAGAGAGAGAGAGAGAGAGAGGGGGAGAGACAGGGTGTGTGTGAGTCGGTCCGTGTTTGTGCATCAGTCTGTCATTTGTTAAATTCATTAAAAAAAACATTTTGTCCTCCAAAATGACCTGGGTGTGACACATGTACACAGAAGAAAAGGAAGGACAGAGAAAGAGAGAGAGAGAAAGAGAGAGAGCGTGAAAGAGCAAGAGACATAAGAGGAGAGTGAGGGCCCGGGAGGAAGAGGACCGGGTGCTGTAGGCTCCTAATTGTCTACTGCAGCATGTAATGACAAGCTTGCTGCACATCAATCTTTCATTATTAAGAGCTATTTCTGGTGTGCTGCGTTGGCCACATCACATCCATCCTTAGGTCAGTGTTGAACGAGGAGACACACTGGTGTTTTCCCCTAATGCAGGAAGGATGAGGCGACCCCGGATTACAGTAAACTGATTTAGCGTTTGAATATTATGAAGATCTCATCGTTTTCAACAGGGCAGTGGCCTCCGTCTAAGCTGTCTACTGCAGACGGTGTAGTTTTACCGGCAGAAAAAGCCGAATGGAGCTCATTCATATTCCTTAGATTAAAACTCATGTGAGACTGCCTATAGGCTATAATATTGATATCAGACCATCTAAAATCATCAAATTGAATAGTATTTCTATCAGTACTACTACATTTTTGCTGGTAAATATAAAACATCATGGAAGTGTATGGCTTTTACTTTTAAAAGACTTTGGAAGCTGACAAGTAGAAGATTTAAAGGCCAAAAACTATTTCAGTTCAAATCTCATTGTCGCTGCAACTTCTGATGTATGTCTGCAGCGCTCAACTTCTGATGTATGTCTACAGCGCTCAACGCAGCCTTAGAAAACACTGCCCCCTATCGTCCAGAACAATAGTGCAACACATTCAGCCAAACATAAACCTTGAACAACTCGCCTAAACTAACTATCTAAATATGATAGATGAGACGAGCAGAGTTATGTATAAGTAAAACTTTTAATTAGAAACCATTGCTTTAATTTGTATGTATTGTGCTGCCCTATTCATCAGTTCAGTGGAACAGTGGAACTGCCATGAATGGCTGAGAATGAATGGGCTGGGCACGGTGCCAAGACAGGTCGGTTGTGGAGATAAGGAAAGAGGAGCACAGAGAATTTTGGAGTGGGAGAGAGAGAGAGCATGAGAGAGAGACCAAGGCAGGAAGGGAGCGAGTGTCACAGAACCCGACAGAGAGAAGTAGATGGTTATGTCTGAGTGGATTAAATTCTCTTCTATCTTCTTCAATTCAAAATGTTGGCTGCCATGGCTGGTGGGAAATCAGCTGAAAACAAACAACATCATGGAACATAGAAGATACGATACTTAACGCCTGAGTAAATACTGAGACACACATGACAGAACACAACACATGTAATGACAAGTTATGTTTTAATTTAGTTTAAGTCCCAAGGTTTATTTTAGGTTGATCAGTCTGGACCCCATTGCAGAGACACATTTGAAAATCCATCCAAGACAGCAGAGTTTTGACTGAAAAACGAACCCATGACAAAATTGCAAGACACAGCAGGGCTGGAATAGAACAAATGGAAATGTTAACATACCTGATTTCCTTCAAAAGCAACGGTGACGTCTCGATTCATCCTCAAGATATGCGTATTAATCATAATATGTATTTCTTTGCATGGGCTGAGTGGATGAGTTTTGCTTATCTGCAAATGCTCTTCTGCTTACGGTAAAGGGTGCATATAAATGGGTGTACTGACATTATGCATTCATTCATACTTCTGTGCGAACGGATCCATAACCAAAGGTCTTAGAGATATTATCCTCTTTGTTCTTCTTCGGGTCCATTTCCTGTAATCCGTGTCCTGACATTTTACTACAATGTTATTTAGCAGATGTTTTTAATCCTACGTGAATCAAGTCAGATACATGGCATTAAGGAGCAGGCAGAGTGGTTAGCCAGCTGGCTCTAGCATACCAACAGGTAAGCTACGGAGACCTCATAAAACGGGCTAAATATAGTCTCTTAGTGCCGCGTTGTTCCAGCATCAGCACAGCTTCAGTCTGCAGTTTGAGTGTTGACTCATAACATCACTCAGCCTTCATCAGCATCATACTATTCCTGACTTACACATGTCCAATGTCACCTTTGACCCCCCGGGAGAACTTTTTTATCTCATGCGTCTGAGTTCGCTGTCTGTATGGAGAGAGAGAGAGAGAGAGAGAGAGAGAGAGAGAGAGAGAGAGAGAGAGAGAGAGAGAGAGAGAAGCGCCGTCATCGAAACGGGCCAGAGCTCTCCATCGTGTGTGTGTGTGTGTGTGTGGAGGGAGGTGAAGGGGGGGCTGGCTTCAACTGGTCTTCGACTGCTTTCCCAGCTGTTTCAAGGCATGCCAGGCATGAGAGAACGATAGAGGAGTGACAGATCGGTATCCCTGGGGATTAGCAGGCAGGAGACATCGTGGTGTCGAGCGAGAGCGGATTTAAAAAGCACTTTGCTGATAATAACGCATTGACTCTGAAGTCTGCACACACACCACAGAGTGGGGTGGGAGGGGGGGGGGGGGGGGGGAGGTCGTAGGACAACGAGACCCTTTGGGAAGAAAGAGAAGGAAGGGGAAAAAAAAGGTTGTAGCATGCGGTCAGAGGAAGGAAAACGTGGCCTCATCCTCTGCGCTCTTTGAACTCTCAGCCACCTGCTAGCTCTCAGAACAACTTGTCTGGATCCTTTTTTGTTGTTGCTGTTTAGCTTGTCACCACGGTTACATGCACACGTCGAGTTTTGAGGAATTCTCCCCCAGGAATCGATGGATGTTTGCTCTGCTGGTCTTTCAGTTTTTTTGGGCATAACATAACAAATGTCAGCCTCTTAGGATATATTTTTAGGGTATGGTTTAAATGTAATGATGCCTGTAATAGGGATTTGAATTTATGGTATTAATGTTTAGTGCATGGGGGCCTCTACGGAAAACTGAATTTGAATGGCATTTGTTGATTTAATTAACTGATGGGCCTACTATGACGAGGCTGTGAACATCAGACAGTCAAATCATCCTTATATAGTAAAGTACTTTCCAGAAGGAAAGTCAAACAAAATCATAAATACAGATCTATTAAACTGTACACAAAAAGTCATATCCTAGGGGTCTGTTAATATAAATGTTATTTCATCAACTTTTTAAAGATTTTTCTACATTATTTATTCCAACCATATCCAACATCTGTTTTCCTAATATTTAGAAATGCCTTCAACCAAATCAATTACATTTCCATTCAATACGTCTAGACGCCCTACCCCAGATTCTGTCAGTCTGTGAGTGATATACATTCATTCAAGTCGCTGATCCCGGCGGGCATCAAAGGCCTGCGACCGCGGCCTCCGTCACGTCGATAAAGGTGAAAGATACGCCGTGAAATGGCGCCATTGTCACGCCAACATCTGCCTCGCTTTCCCCACCCCCCAGCACGCACCCAATCCCCCCCTTCCCCGACTCCCCGGTGCCACTTGTTGTTGATGGGGAAGAGCGAGCACAATGCACTGTCACCCTTTAATGAACCCTCAAGGGGCAAGAGCACTGATTTAAACCCCCATTACCGCCACACACCCACTGGGAATAGCAGAACTATGGCTGTGGTATGCTGGTGCATGCCGACAACAAGAACATATGGCGCCTTTTTCGCTTAAGTAAATCTATACACTATGTGACTGCTTGCTGTAACCGCCCATTGATGAAAGGGAATAAATGACCCAAACAAATAAATACTGACCAAACAATACAGTTAAATAACCCCTCAATTAAAAGGATATAAGAATATTCTAAGATATCAGCTAAGCTATTCATATGGTTATCGCCATTATGTGAGGGTGCATTATATTGCAATAGGACATCTATGATCAGGTACGACGCTATTGTGCTCATACAAAGAATACATTTTTTTCAGTTGTGACCTATTGTCAGAGGCCTAGTCGTCCAAGCTGGCCCATGTCCACTGCCTTCCCATGTGGTTCCAGGCGTGAAAGGACACAAAAGCGGCATGAGCCAGGAGCGATTGTATCCACACATGATCACATGATCTTATTCAACTCTCCCTCCTGCCATTTTGGGCCCGGTCAAAGGGTTAAGGGCACCATGGTGGCAAGGCATGCTGGGATACATGCCGCGATGAGTTACCCCCTTTCCCAACCGCCGCTTGCGACCCATGTTGATTCAGGGTACTTGTTGCTAGGCTACACTGGCAGCTGCCCGGGTTCCAGGGGGGGAAACCATCCTGGGGTGCATTCGTTCTGCTCTGATCTAATTGGAACTTTATCCATGCACCTGCATTTTAATTCTGCCTCTGTATTCAAATGAAGGGGCCCTTTTGTTGTCCGATGTTTGAAGGTCCCCCACAACAGGGGAACGTTTGTCTGACTTTGTGCTTCAAATTCCACGTTTCAAACTTGAAGATCCATGCCAATATCTATGATGGCCATGGAAATATCTGGATTGTAATAAACAATGGATTAAGTAAAATATACTGAGGATTACATATTTTGAAATTGTCATGACACTTTCACCATCTAGGATAAAGTTCAGCTCAAAAACAATTTTCTTGTCTTGGCACCACTGGCCTTCTCAAGTCTCCCACAAATATCCAACAATTGCTTGCTGGAAAACGTTTTGCATTGAGTCAGAAGTCTATCTGAAAAAAATGTCAATAGTTTATAATGTTGATAGTTAACAGTTAATAACTGTTGATAGGTATTTCTAATTTTCCATCTTTGATTCTCTGTTGAAATTAACTTAAGTCTTTCCGCTGCAAACCCCATAAACCTACACCAACGTTACATTATTTACACTGTCAAATCGTTCTCTCTTTGCCCAGAGAACCTTTCGTAATCCACTCTGACAAGATGCGCCAAATCACTTCACAGTCTGATAAACTGATCCGACACCAACCTGTCACTTCCCCCCGTCTGCAGTAAACTGCTGACACAACAGGAACCAAATCAAATGACAACCATACAAGACTCGCTGTAATAAAAAACGAACCCTGAATACACCACACTATAAAAAGTGGACTTTAACTAACTTTTGAAGGCTGGGTTGGATGTCTCATCAGTCCCTTAGCGACTTCCCCATATTGAAAATCTCAAGGCATCAGGGGCGTAAGTAAACATGCATGGAATTCCCATTGGAAACCTGTCTCGGAATAAGAATACTCTGTCGGTTTGTGCTGCGCCCGGCTCATAAGGCATGCGGCCACAGCTGGCACAGAGGCAATAGGAAACACATAAACCGCTCCGATATTAATGACTCTGTCGGGCTGAAAGCCGCTGATGCTATTCAGAGATAGGCGCTAAATGTCCCTGGGAGCACTGAGAACACAACATTACACACATTCATATAAATACCCTCTGTCCGCGCACAACACTAGCGGTCCTTGAGTTCCCATGGAAATAATAATAAGATGTGGGCCCCCAGTAACGCTACACCCGCCGTATCGCCGGCCATGGCGGTGGCGAGAGATGAAATGAAATCAGAACAAGGTGATGACAATGATGCTGCTTGTGGTGGGCTTTAGAAGCCTTAAGTATCTTCTCCGAACCCCCCTGATAGCCTTACCCCCTACCCCCCCCCCCCACACACACACACACACACACACAACTAGCCCTCTCGACAAGCAACCCCTAGACACTCCCTGCCAGAGATCCTCTGTGCCTAAGATATTTGCCACTCTCGCCACTGAAGACCGAGGTATGTGATGCATCCCCGATAATAAATAAACCATGTTTTTGTCCAGTGCGACATTGGCTCCGGTCCCATATATATAAGAGGCGACGTGTCAGGAGTAAAGGGCAATGGGGGGGATGGACGGGGCTGACTGCCTAACTGTTTCCCGAGACAGGCCAACAGCCTGTCATCTCTAGGGGGGGGGGGGGGGCCCTTTGACGTCCCTTAGCGCTCCGATCTGTCGCACACCTGCCACTGTCTTTTAGAAGCTCAGAGGGCCCTCGCCCGTACACTGGATCTGGTGCTGATGAGTCTGGCTATCAGCCCCTCCGACTGCATCACTTCAATAACAACGTTGGTGTCAGGTTACCGTTACACCCCCTCACGGCCCCGCCACCGACCCCCAAACAGCACCCTACACAGAGACTCGGGGGGGGGGGGTGGGGAGAGCAATCAAAGGCCACTCCGGAGGGTCGGCCCTGAATTTAACCCTCGCCTGTCCCCTCTCTCGAAGCAGCCCCCTTACTGACTCTCGGTGTTGCAGTGTCCAATTTCTCTGCTAGTTTAGCCTCTGAACTGCTGCGGATGGATGGAGGAGTAGCTCAGAGCCTCTTACCGAGTACCCCAGGGACGGTTTGCTTTGGAGCAGGATGGAGGTCCTTGATGTTCATTACATGCCTGTTAGGAGACAGCCTTTGTGGTCCCCATCCAACCTCTGCAGGAATTACCTTCACCCTGCTGCTACAGGGAGCATGAGTACCGTGCACCACATTTTGAGATGCTTTAGAAAGAAAAAAAATCGTTTTGGGGGGAATATCGCACTAGCTGACAAAGAAATAAATAAAGTGGGTTGGAGCAGAATTGGTTCCTCATAATCTTGGAACCCCCTTTTTTCACGCACGGCTACTCAAAACCACAGCGTGAGTGAACCTGTTATATCAATTCAGATGTAATAAAGATAGAGAACGTTTCAGAATTCAGGATAAACAAGTCTGGTCCAGGAGAGCAAGAATACCTTGAATGTTGTTGGTTTTGGGGAGCGAATGTGACAGCTGTCATTAACACATCTCTTAGCCCTGAATTTTTGTACCAAGTCCAATCATCATCGTCTGCCAGCCCTGCCAATACGCCCTGGCAGCCCCAAAAAACAACAACCCATGCTTGCTTCCCCGTCGACAGCTCCAACATTCGCTACAAATTGGGCGCACACACATTTCTTTGCGAACAGGATTCATGTACCTTCTCTTTTTCATTCAAAGTTGAAGAGGGGGCAAAAGGAGAATTGCAGTACAATTATTCTTCTGGGATTCTAGGCTGCCTGCCTGCTTGTGTGCCATAAGGTTTCAAGTATAACCTAGCATTAACCAACTGCAGACAAGTGCTCAAGAAGAACCTAGCATTAAATAACGGCAGACGTAAACAGTATGGTTATCCCACTTGGTTATTTGCATTGGACTAGCCTGTCCACAGAGAAACGAAGAGCATAGAATATGTGTCAAGATCAACATCTTCCACAGATGCTCGATGTTTCCATTGTGTAATTTAACGGTTTGTTTGAATGCCTAATCTAGCATGTCTACATCTATTGACTCTGAGGGGCCCTATAAAAGCCAACTAAAACAGGTACACATTAGGGTCATGAAGAAGGCAATCTATCTTTAATCAGAATCAGGCCCTTTCGCCAATATATTTTTTTATGATATATATAGATAAATAAAGTATATTAATATTTTACTGAAACCAATTCAAAAGTGTTAAGAGTACATATAGATGTAACATAGTGTGTGTGAGCGTGCGTGTGTGCGTTTGTTTGGTGTGTGTGTGTGTGTGTGTGTGTGTGTGTGTGTGTGTGTGTGTGTGTGTGTGTGTGTGTGTGTGTGTGTGTGTGTGTGTGTGTGTGTGTGTGTGTGTGTGTGTGTGTAAATGATTCCCACTGCTTGTAATTAAAAGCAATTTATTTCAGAAACTATTTTCTGTTTTATTCTAAAGGTGCTTGAGCTGAGGTAATAACCTCATGCATCATGGCATTAATAATAATAATTAAAAAAATCTCATGCTAATAAGCTTGAGAGTAAACATAACATTTGGTCGGCCACGGCAACCAGCAAACTGCTCAGAATATAAGAACGTACAGACTTGTTCACGAAGCCTAACATTTGGTTCATGAAGCCCCGGAACATGAGAAGCTGGACGGAGGGTTGCGTGTGAAGGGAAGACCAGTAGCAGCGCATCGCAACTGAATAAATCCGCCCCATCCGTGGGATAATGGCGCGGGCCAAAGATAAAGTAAACAAGAGAAAAATAACTGTCGCCATGAACCGCTGGGCTGCCCTGCACCGAGCCCCCACTACCCCTCCACCCCCCCCTCCCCCCCCCCCCCACCCCACCCAGCGTTCAGCAGGGAGGCTTTAGGAAATCCGGCTGTCTCAGGGTGTGTCCAATCACAGGCCGGCTCTGGGGAGAAGGGAAGAGCTCAATCGCACATTTTGTCTTTTTTCCGATTTTTCTCTCTGTAGTCCAGGGACACGGTTCTCACATGACCAGATAACGGAGAGTGTACACGCAGCCGGACAGCTGAATGCAGTCCGGGGCGGTGGAACAGGTGGAAGTGACCTCAAAAACGACGAACCAAGGGTTTTTCACCTTGTTTCTCCCGGTCTCCGTTCAGGTGTGGACGTGAACGCCGCGGAGCCTTATCGGCCGTGGACGAAGAAAGAGCAGGGGTGTTTACAGAGCCAGAGTTTGTTTCATGGTGTGTAGCAACGGAGAATAGAGCTTTATGGTGGAAAGGGGAAACTGCGTTGGGTGTGGTTTGTAAAGTTACAAAGAACAGACGATGCAGCCCCTGGGGCAACCGTTACAAAGTCAATGTTTTCATTGGAGCGAAAAGAAACGATTAATTAGGATAGGTTCTTGTTTTTATAACACCGCCGTCAACACTCCCCAGCCGGGCCGGTGTATCCATGACGGCGGCGGCGGCGGCGGCTGAGGCATTTGAGGCATCCATCTTGTGCGCCGCTTCCTCCATCAACGGCATGCAGATCGCCCCCCCTCGTGGGGGCGTTTGTTTTGTGTAGAAGTTATTTCCACCGCCCCCCTTAAGCGACTTTAAGGATAATTTAGGAATACGAATGCTCTCCAACTCATAACATCATCAATACATGACTCAAAACTCAAAACATGTGCTTTGATTTGCATATAGCCTTAAGCTTGATTTATGACGACAGGGGGGGGTTCCATAGACGCGGAGAGGGGGATAGAATGTCCACAAGGCTCAACTTCTGGATTGCATGCTGAAACATTCCCCCTCCCAAAGAACAAAAAAGGTGAAAAGCTGAAAAAGAAAAACAGAAAACACGCAGGGGTGTGTCATGTGACCAGGCCTTCCCACTATACTGTTGTGCTGTTGGCGGGGAGGGGGTGTGGGGGGTGGGAAACATTAGTCCATCATTCCCCAGCAGTCAGCGATGCTGGCTCCACTCATTGATCCTCACATACACAAAACAAATGGCGGCCTCCGTCAGCCGGGGACAAGGCGCTCCATCCGTCCCCACCATCACAGCCCGAGCCACACACAGACAGAAGATGGAGTGGAGCCGATACAGCTGATAGACAGACAGACAGACTGACTGACGGATAGACAGGGGGACAGGAATGACAGAGCGATGGAGGGCGAGAGAGGATAGATAGAGAGAGAGGGAGGGACAGGGAGAGACAGATGATGGAGTCATGTGCAATGAAGTGACAAATGAATTGAAATGCACAATACGCCAAATATTTGCTAATCCTTTATATTAGCTTCTTTTCACAGACATGTCTACAGACAGACACACAAATATCTCTCTCTCCCTCACTGTGTGTGTTTGTCTCTCTCTCTCTCTGTCTCTCTTTGTCTCTCTCTATGTCTCTCTCTCTCTTTCTCTCTCTTTATCTGTGTGTATGTGTTTGTTTCTCTCTCTCTCTGTCTCTTTGTCTCTCTCTATGTCCCTCTCTCTCTTTCTCTCTCTTTATCTGTGTGTATGTGTTTGTTTCTCTCTCTCTCTCTCTCTCTCTCTCTCTCTCTCTCTCTCCCTCTCCCTCTCCCTCTCCCTCCCTCCCTCCCTCCCCCCCCCCCCCCCCCCCCCCAGCGTTGTCATTAGAGCAGCCTTGGCCCCACCCAGCGTAATGAACAGCAGCAGAATGTCTGCGGTGGCTCAGCCCTCCCTCTGCTGTTGTCATGCTGATGTGTTTCAGGGCCCGGCCAGTGCCTGGGTGGGCCCCCCCCATCTCATTGTGGAGCCGGTCCCAACGGAGGCCTTTTACACATCTGAAGGAATTTCACACTTCCGTTCCGAAATTTGTATTTATTTGGGGGCAAAGAATTAAACGATTGAATGTCAATGAACTCATCGTTCATTCATTCATTCATTCATTCATTCATTCATGTAACGCTCGGCCTTTGTGAACATGAACATAGTCGACTTCCAACACGCTCTCTCTCTCTTGACGCGGGCGGTTGGCCGCAGCTTGAGCAGGTAACATCGAACCTGACGTTGATTGAAGTTCCGTCAGCCGTTGACAAAAGCCTCTTCTGTGTCTCGGGGCCCAGACCCGGTCAAATCCCCTGCTCAGGTATCAATGCTCCAGAGAGTTCAGAGGTCAACCGAGGTCATCAGACGGGACTACCCCTCGTTAGCGTTCCCCATGTCTGCTGGGGTGGGGGGCAGGGGGTAGGGGGTGAGGGCGGGGGGGGGGAAATCATTCCCAGCTGTGCAGGGGTGCACGGTTAAAGGAATAATAAAAGGCGGCGGTGATGCCGTGGCGGGAGTTGAAACAGTCCGCAGGACCCCGGGGTCTGCTGGAAGAGAAGAGGGGTCACCGGCTGCCGCAGTAGCCCGGGACGTCTGCACTGCCAGCAGACAGGTAGGAGCGGATTTATGTTCTGTGCTCCAAAGACCCCCCCCCCCCCCCCCCATCCCACCCGTCACACCCACCACCAAACAGTCGGAGGGGGGGTTGTGTCTGTTTATTTTCAGCTCAGGGAATGCCGGGCCCGCGCTGACAGGTCGGGATCGGGACGGCTGCTGTCCGAGTCTTCCCAGAGGCCTCCTTGTTTTTTTTTTTGTTTTTTTTTTATGGGGATGTGGTGAGAAGGAGATTGTGGGTCATGCCGCGGTGCTGTTCGGCCAGGCCCAACCCCCCCACACTTAACTCAAAACATCCAACATCCCCAAATGAATCCCTCCCCCCGCCTCGCCTTCAAACACACATTCACACCCCGACATGCCAGCATGGTACACCTTATCACTTCAACACGACTCTTCTTCCTCCACACAGGTGATTGGTTGGATATTTTTAACCAAGTTCCTTCAAAGGTCCTTGGCCCGTCGTCGAAGAAGAAGAAGGAGAAGAAGGAGAAGAAGAAGGCGAAGAAGAAGAAAGACGAAAAAAAAAGACAGATGAAAGTGAAGAAAGATGAGCCATCATCAAAACGCATTTGTGTCAGGGGCTGTCCAATGTGTTGCGGTAATCTATGAGAGCATTTACGACTGGGACATGACCGGGACATTCATCACCCCCCCCCCCCCAAACCCTCTCTCTCGGTCTGAGGCAGAGGAGCCCGAGCAAGGGGGAAGAATTTCAATGCGACACGTCGGGCCATGCATCATGTGGTAGGACCGCTCCTTCACAGCGTGGCGAGACAGACTCGATAAACCCCTCGACCTCCCCCTTTCCCCCCCCCCCCCTAACCCTAACCCCGATCAACCTAGCACAACAACCCCCCCATCCGCCACAACAGCGTTCAATGGACCCCAAAGAGTTTGCGCGGCGGACCGGACCGCTGCTTCGCTTCCAATACGGGTTTCAGGGGGAAAAGGAAACGGGAACATAAAATCTTTGGTTACTTCTACAATTACGCTCTGTCGGTTGGGTCGGGGCTACGGCGACGTATGGCTGAGGACAGACATCTGTTTTTAAATGCACACGTCTAGACCAACGTATGAACAGTAAACCGGTGTTTATGAGCCAGGTATAGGCCTCGGCCCCAGCGTCAACATGCAACATATTTTAGCGTCTGCCAAGAATTGGAAAAAGCAGAACAGTATTGTCTTTCACTGTATGGGAAACTTCAAGAACTTCAATTTCATTTCTCCAAAAGCCTTGGACGTTTTCTTTGTGTTTCCTGCAATCTTAGCATTCCGGTGGCTTTTCTTTGGCCATTTGTCAACATTAAGCTGTCGATAGCTAGATAGAGAGAGTTCCCCAGTGCTAAGACCGGTGGTTTGGTTTGTGTTCTGGGATATTCATGGTGCGTGAGGATGTTTTTGAAGGAGTGCTAGGAAAGTGCGAATAAGGTGTCAAAGATGGGCGCCTGTGAGTGATACCCTATACTTCCTATAATGAAGCCATTCATTGTGAATGAATGGAACTACCGTCATGAGGAAACAACTAAATAGCAGGTAATTGGCTCTGAATCACAGAGGAATAAACCCCACTATATTGTTCCCTAAAAAACTTCTGGAGATGTGTATGCAAGATAAAACCACTGATTCGTGCATTTATTTGAAAGGAATGAAGTGAAGCATAGCAACTACAGATTAATATGGTTTGTACATATTGATACCACCTTAGTGCCTAATGTTCATCTTTCCTTAAATTGTTGCAATTCCTTAACCTTTCTTGTAATATATTGTAAAGAAAACATATCTGGGAAAGAATTACACTAACAAATATAAACAGTAGTCTAAGTACAGGGACAGACAAAACCTCCCTTTGGCCCCCGATAAAAAACATGATTTTCCGCGGTGGCGGCGCCTGGCCGGTGAGTCTCTAGACAAGGCCTCTGTGTCTCCAAGATCAACCTTCATTAAGCTTCTCATCAGTTATGCCGTAAACAATAAAAACGAACACGTGCACATACAGAAAGACACAGAAACATACACACACACACACTCCAACATACACAACCACACACACAAACACATGCATACACACACACAAACACACATGCATACACACACACAAACACACACGCACACGCACACACACACACACAAATGCATAACCATATGAAAACAGTCCTACACTCAACCACACCTACACACACACACGCAAACACACACACGCACACAAATACACACACACGCGCGCCCGCACACACAAACATACGCTGAAGAGATAATCGTTAATGTGCGCTACGGTAGCATGCAAAGAAAAGTGTGTATTGTGAGACGCTTCATCTTTTATGCCTGCCAGATGAGTAGGATTTGAACTAATCCTACTTGTGTTTTGTGTACGCCTGGCACTGCGGTAGAGAAAGAAAACACAGCTCCGATCCTCCCCCGAGGAAATTAGGAACCAGAGAATAGAGACCTAGTCATCTCTAAACAGAACAGTGTGCGATTGCTGTTATTTATTCGGGGGTGTTGGTGTGGGATGTTGCTGGTACATCGCGAAGATCACTATAAATACTAAACAAGTCTGACAGCTTGGCATGACAAACTATAGAGGCTTTGTCAACCAAACGGAACACATCGGCACGATAGAGGCACAGAGCAGAACGAGAGATCGCGGCGTGCTGCAAAAAAAAAACCAGAACAAATAGGAACTAAGTGAGCGATATACTATTCTTCGTGGGCCTTGTTGTTCTCTGTGAGTTCAAACTCTGAGGTGCTGACATCCCGGTCCTTTTGTTATTGGTTTAGCCTGGAGTCTCATCCTTTCTGTAATTGATTAGCATACGGACGTCATTCCTCCTGCTGCCGTGTCACACACTCATTTCCAGGGAACAGGAACAGGAAATCACTTGACCCTGACAGTAACAGGTTTGTGTGTGTTTGTCTGTGTGTGGGTGAGTGGTTGGATGGGTGTATGTGTGCGTGTGTTAGAGTATGCGTATGCATGTGTGTTATGGTCTACCAATGTGTTAAAAAATGTGGGTGTGTGTGTGTGCGTATGTTTGTATGCGTCTGCATTTGTTTGTGTTTCTGTGTGTGTACATAACAATCTGCTATACATACATGAAAAGCAGACCAGAGGAGGGCGTGCAGGAAGAGACAGAGACACATCGCGGGCAAAGACAGAGCGAGAGAGAGAGAGAGAGAGAGACAGAGACAGAGAGAGAGAGAGTGGATGAGAGAGAGAGAGAGAGACAGAGACAGAGACAGAGACAGAGACAGAGAAAGAGAAAGAGAAAGAGAAAGAGACAGAGACAGAGAGACCGAGAGTGGTAACAGGAAGAACACTAGGTGTGATGTGGAACAAGGCCCAGAGTGTAACTGCGGTGCTCTCCATGTCTCCCATCATCTCCCACGGGGTACACGGCAAGCCCTGCTGCAGCGATGAGCCTGCAGGACTCCCTCCTTCTGTTGCGGCCAGAGCGGCTAAAGGTGCTCCCACCGCGCCACACTGGACGCTTCTAATCTGGGACCCAGCATTCCTCCTCCACTACAGCAGGGCTTCAGGGGGGAGAGGGCTCAGAGCCTGGGCCCGGAAGACTTGAGGTTAAGCCTATGAAGTCTGATTTGTTATACTGGTCTCCATCCAACACCAGCCCAGCTGTGCAAGGAGACGGACCGGTGATGAATATATATTGGCAGGTTCACTGGGCCGGAATACATATTTCAAGTGTTTTTCTCAGACGGTGAAAACAGGGAGTGCATGATTGTCATCGGAGCCATTAATCTGTCGCAGAGGTCATTAATCCGTAGGATCATTAGACTGTTTTAGAGGTTGAATGACAAACGGCGACGGGAAGATAAACAAAACGAGCTCGAAATCCCTCACTTCCTCTCAGGCATGAACAACATATTTCTCTTTTCATCCGTCTGACATTGTAGTCTCCCCGCTGCGGGGCTCCTCTCATCCCCGTGCATCTGTTTCAGAAGAAAAAGGAAAAAGAAAGACGGGAAAAAACACCTGCATATCTCTCCCTTGCGTCCCTGCTGAATTTGCTCACAAGTGCTGCCAAGGGGAACCGAGCAGATGTGGAGACTGGATCTAGCGTAGACAACTTCATCACTCTCTCACTTATCCCGCCGTATAAATCTCTGTCTATCAAGCCCGCTGTGGCTGTCCTCTGCGTCCCATTAGTTCTTCTCCTATCTGTCTGTTGCCAAGGGCATCGGGGAAGGGCACCATCAGCAGGATGGTGTGGGGCGTGGGGGGTGGGGGGGGGGCTGGTTGAACACGTGGCAATAACATAGAAACGGGTACTTCGGGGCCGGGCGGTGCATTGTGGGATACGGCAGCAACCTGTGAGGTCCGTGATGGCTCATCCATCCGACGGTGTGGAGTCGGGGTATGGTTATTTATTTTTTTGTGGCTGAAGGGAAATGGGTCACGCCGGTAGTCGGCGAGGACAAACTATCAAACGTCATTTCCCCTGCTCACCCTGACCGCCGCTCCCGCCCTGCTCTTAACCACACTCTGCAGCGTCATTAAATGCGGTGAGTGTTTTTTCGATATCCGTCAAACCGGGAGGAGAGGGTCGACCGAAGGGGAGAGCCTCCAGCGAGTTTGTGGAGGTCGACGAGACGACAGCGAGTTCCAGTTCAAACAGTTTTACGCGAGCAGTTGCTGCTCCCGAACGGAGTTCATCTTGCATCTTGTACCTATCATCATGAGCCCAAGGCCAAGGAGAGGAGATCTGGGGGGGATGACATACGTTTGGGGGCGTTAAGGCACCCGGGGGGAGAGGTGGAGAGCTCTAGGATATCTCCCACCATCTCCTTCTGGTTCAATCCTCTTGCCCCTTTCCCCTTGTTTTTCCCCCTCTCTTAAGGATTTTAAGCCTTTCATCTGATCCTGTCTCTCTCGTTCTCGTTCACTCGTGAGTCATCCCTGCGCTGTCCAACGCCATCAATCCTACACATGTAGCTTAACCTCTTACTGGCGGTCCCTCTTTACTCTCCCGCTGCTGGAAACAGGACAATTATTCGGCTGTGTGATCATGTGAACCAGATGTGTGAGATGGTAATGCGCCATTATAGGGCCCCCACAAAATGTTTGGCAAAATCTGCTACAGAACGCTCCCCTCACCCCCGCCACCCCTCTTTTGCGACAACGTGTTGCAGTTCACATTTGACTTTAGCGGCCTACTTTGGAGACATGAGGGATGCAGTTTGTGAAACATGTTTTGGCGTGGCAAGGGCCACCTCGGGGTAGAGCCGGGAGAACGGGGGTTCCTAATGTTCCTCGTTTCACATCTTGTAAATTCGACAATGACATTCTTTGGGTGATTTCGCTCTAATAAATATGTCATTACTAAGTGTTTTCCTTTGACAGCTCGGCCCAAAGTGGCAGACTTTTCTGACACGTATATTAGTTCTGGGGGCCAGTGAGCATAGTTTAACGTTGTCGGTCACTTCCCTTGGCTTGTCACTTGGCCCCGTATTAAATATCGAACGCGGAGGGTGTGTGTGATGGGAAAAGGGGGGAGACGACAAATGGGTGATTCATCGAAAGGGAGACCGAGGAGAGGAGAATACGCTCCAGATTGGGAAAGGCAACGACAAGGGGAAAGTTTTAAAAAGAGGGAGATGGAAATGAAAGCCTGTTTTAGCTCAAGTGTCCATAAAGAATGGGCAGGGTTGGTTTCCCCTTTTTTTTCAGGATTTTGCAATGATATTCAAGGCAATGTGAGTCTCAGCTTGCACGTATGTTTTCGGTCACGCTCATTATCGAGCACTTCGCGCCTTGCTTCGCCGTCCTCGGTTGAAGCATGAAAATAAAAACAACACGCCTGTTTTGACCAGAATGTGTTACTAATAACGGCCATCGAAACACACGTTCGCCAATTGTTTTGGCCTTGGGTATGAGACGCAGGGTGGGGGTGTGTGGAATGTAACTGGTCCGATTCTCTATCTCTTCACTTTTCAAAGTCAATACCTCCTCTTTAATTGTACCAGGGAGTTGATTGACTGGTTATGGCAATTACGTTGAAGTCCAAAAGGAGCCCTCTCTACCATATGCTCGTTTTGGTAAAGTGGTCACACTTTGATTTGACTGACACAGCCCAACAACCTCACAATAACGAAAAACAAACTCCAGGGTTGGGCCTTCAGCTGCTTATGGATATATCTTAGCATGTATTGTTAGTAACTTGATGATTTTATTTATCTTAGCAATGTGTACTCTCTGTTTCAGGTATAAATTAACGTTATAGAAGTGATGTGGAGAAGACTGCCTCAAGCCGGTATCAAATGCAGTGAGTAGTGTCTTTAATACAGAAAAAGACAATCAGAGATGCTGAAGTACTAAACTAGAGCTTCCTTGTTGCGTACATTCAGTTCCAATGCATAAGGCGGGACTCTCGTTCATTCTGCTCATTCATTGTAGCTCCGCCAACAGGATCCGTAGCCTCTACAAAGCCATAATATTTACACTCTTTTAAAGTACTTGATTTAGCTCTTCCTGATATGGTTCCCTCCCAGTGATGCAGTCCATTCAGGGCAAAATTTAATGTGCTTTTCTGAATTATGGCCCACTTCTCTACTCTCTTTCTCCTTCTCTCTCTCTTTTGCTCTCTAACTCTGTCATTTTCTCTCTCTCTATCTCTCTCACACTCTCACACTCTCACAAACATACACACACACACACGCGCACACACAAACAGACACACACTCTCACTCACACAAACAAACACAAACTCACACACACATATCGCACTAACACACATCCACACTTACAAACCCAATGCACAGTTTATTTACTACCTGGCGAGGCCCCTGGCCCAAAGACCATGTATAAATCTCATTAGCTGCATATCCAACTGTCCGCGACTTGCAATTACTGAAGTATGAATGTGAAATTAATCAGAAAAGAGGGTCTCTGTGTTAGCGAGAGGAAATTAATCTTGTACTTGTAACGGCTATAGCAAGAAGCACTTAGCACAACCACCCCATTCTCTCTCCCTACACACACACACACACACACACACACACACACTCACACACACACACACACACGTGCATGCACAGGCACATGCACACACACACACACGCGCGCGCGCGCACAGGCCCACACACACCTCATTCCTCACGTACCCCCATGGAATGAGAAATGTAAGTCGCAGCCAAGTGCCAGCGTTTACTTTCCAGCTCCATGGCTGCTGACAAATCAAGATTGTAATTAGTTGAAATTATCGATCTAAACAAACTGATGAATGGCCAGTGAACCTAGTGGTTCATACTGTACTTGTGTGTGTGTGTGTGTGTGTGTGTGTGTGTGTGTGTGTGTGTGTGTGTGTGTGTGTGTGTGTGTGTGTGTGTGTGTGTGTGTGTGTGTGTGTGTGTGTGTGTGCATGGGGGGTACATGTGCTTGTGTGTACATCACACACATTATTCACACATTATTCATTCACATTGCATATTCTACCTATGCATGCAATTTCACATTAGCATGCATGGCTGAGTGAGCAAGAGAGACAGTGACTGAGTGAGTGGGTGAGTGAGTGAGTGAGTAAGTGAGACAGTGAGACAGTGAGGGCATGAGTGAGTCAGCGACAAAATGTGGACATGAACATCAGTTGCTGTAGCACTAAAACAACTTAAAGAAAGACAAATGCTTTGTGTGGGTGGGTTCCCAGGCCTGGTAGTTTGCCCTCAGGTTAAGTAATATTTATTAGTATTGGTCGGCGTCCACCCTGTTAACTGGAAAGTAAAAAAGGCGGGCAAATTAAATTCTTCATCAGATGTCAAAAGAATAAAAACAGAAATAAACAAAGCAGTGAAATGCAGGCCCGGAGGCTATGAGGGATTTAAAACTCGTCGCAAGACTAATGGAAACCGTATTTCTGAGAAGGAATATGAAAATAAACACATACAGTACTACTAAGCCGTACATGGCACACACAAATATGCCTGGTAGGCAGTAAACAGATAGAGTTAGGGCACTTTTATCGGGCTGCGATCCGTTACAGAGAGCCTTAAACGTCCCCAGGAATACTGCCCTACAAAGGCAAAGTGCAGTAACTACGCCAACATTGAAACTGAGAAAAATGCCTTCAAAGTATTCATACTGGCCGGCCAAACCTGTTTCAGGTACAATAGTGGTGATACCCTCAATTAATACCTTTATAGGAAGAAAAATAGTTTTTGTCTCAAGACAAAGAAGGTGTTATAAAACCCATTTTCAGTCTGAACTCAATTTTGACAAAATACGTAGTTACTGCACTTTGCCTTTGTAGGGCAGAATACACGCACCACGGCAGGCGTTAGTGGCCAGCGACTGCACTCTCGTGAAGGGATATGTTCCTTGTTTATTTGGCCCTAATCTGGCCTTTCAGGAAAAAAACGTGGATGGGTTCAGTTGAGGCAGAGCCAGAGAAATCTCATGCCATGTACCGTTGTTGTAAGTCAGGTCACACAACCCTGGGAGGGTCGAGTGAAGAGGCTGTCTGACGCCCAGCCGAAAGGTTGTAGCCCAAAGTCTGCGGTCTTCCTCCCTAAAGGCATCCATCCAGCCCAATGCATCACACCTACTCATTTATGACATAATGTATCTAAAACTCTATAGGTTTCTATGGATAGAAGCGTCTGCTAAAATGACCAAATAGTAAAGCTCCTTGTATTGCGCGTCGCCATAGGTAAAAGCTATCTAAGCAAAAGACTAAGGTTTTACTTATTTTTTATGAATACATTTTGAAGTGGATACAACCTGTTATTTCAACCTTCAGTCATTAATTTTTCATTTTCACTCATACATCAAGAGTCGTATAGTACATATAAACAATGAGCTCATTGGGCTGCACTGTTGGCCCTCTTGGGTCTCAGGACTATTCGAGACCATTTAGATCCACGCCAATCCCGCTGTTATATTCCCCCCTCAGATAAATGACTCACCCTCCTTCCCCTGGCGCTGTGGACCGCGGGGCAACTCAGGCCTCTGATTGGTCGACTTTGCACTCATTTGTCTCTCATGCCCTGCACTGGCCCTGCCAACATTACAATTCATCTCCCATGTCACTGGCAGACTGAAGAGGAGGTGTGTGTGGGGGGGGCGGTGGTGGCTAGGAGCCAGACTGTGAGGTGAGAAGCCTGGTCTTTCTTAGGAGCCACCTCCTATGAAATACGCTCCTTGACTCATAAGCCCGTAAGTCGGTTTGAATCTACTCGCTTCGGCGCAGACGCTACTGCTTGGGGGGCCAGATGTTGAGTTGTGTTTTAGCACATCAGGAATACATTCCACTGTTAACTTTGTTTGTGAAAGTATGTGATTTTTAGGCAAGTCGTTCTTTGCACATGGGCAGTTCAAGCAGTTTCAGCACGCAATACGTCTTCCTCGTAATTCTTGCAACCAATGTGATATATCAGTGCGAGGAGAGTTGACTGGTGAAAGGTTTGGAAAGCAGCCAGCCGTTACTTGAGGGGTTTACACTTATGGTGGGTTCGGTCGACGATCCAGAGGGCCTCAACCCTATGGAAGACGGAAATCCTGTCTCTGCAGAATTCACTGTAATGGTTGTGTGTTTGTACATCCATGTGTTTCATTCTGTATACAAATCCCTGTTAGCTGGTCGGTACCCAAAGGATTCTGAGCAAAGTGTAGAGAATTTTGACCTCTGACCTCAATGCCCCTATACACTGTGTCAGCCAGTACACTCAGTACACATACAGGCCAAGTATGCCCTGTGGCCACTTTCACTGTAAATATTTGAAGGCACGGACACATGAGGCTGAGAGTGATGTGTACGGCCTGGTACCGGCACCTCCCTTCTCTCTCTCCCCCGGTTCTCCGCACAAGAGAGCGTGCAGCCCATCCCCCCCCCACTATCCCCTTAATTACCTTTTCACATGACTAATGTTTCTATGATGGTGACCTTTAAAAGGCAGGACAGAAATACTGACAAAACATTCATTATCTTTGCTTCCTTCAGCAGTGGTCATTCACTCATTTGAAATTTAGCCGTTATGCCTGTATTGAGTGGACTCTTAATAATAATGAAGAATGAATGCCTTTATCAAGTGCTTTTCAAGGACCTCAAAGTTCGTAACGTAGTGAAAGTGGGGGTGACACACTCCATTCACTAGCACTGGAGAGGTGTGGAATCAAACTAGTACATTAGTGAGCCTTGGATGATTAGGGGGCCATGTTGGTTCAAGAGGCAAGTTGGACAGCTTGGCCCAGAGACAGGGTTCAGCACCCCTAACACCCCTTGCCCACTGCATCCGTCCGTTGATGGATCTCATTGACTGAAATGCATTGTGGGTCCATCCATTCCGTCGGCTCCGTCTCTTGCGTTCAGAAGTTGAGAAAATGTTAACTTTTCAGGCTGCAACGGATCCGTCAGCCAATCAGATCGTGGCTGCATATGCAAATACCACTCCCCCATCCGTCAGACACGCCTTCTGTCGTCCTTTGACAGACGGATGCAGATGTGCAAGCTGCGTAACTCCAGTGAGTGGCGTGCCATGGGGTCTCCATGACCACATGGAGTCCGGACCAGGGTATACCGTCTCATCCAGAAGACTCTTGCACTTGACAGAGCCCCTGTCTCCGTCCCCCTACTGACCCTACGACACCCCTACTACCCCCACCTCATCCGGCGATGGACAAGGGGCCAGAACTGCTTTGATTCCTGGGAAAGCAAGCAGCTGAAGGCAGAGGCCCTGGTGCCGGAAGACGAAAGACTTGTGAATGTCCATCGCGACTCGCTGAAGTAAGAGTGAATCCAGACATGTTTGAAAGGGTTTTCATCTTCACTCTGTGAAGCTCCATCTTAAGATCCGTCTGACGTTGACTGAAGAGGCGGTCGGGCCTGATTTAATTTAAAGCGGTATTCTGCTTTCAATGTAAAACTACTTACACCAGCTTTAAATTCCAATACTGCCTTTTTATGGTGGCTAATCTGATTGGCATTGACATTTGTCATTTGGATAAAGAGCATTTTACTTTGGTGCCGAGAGCTTTTGGCACTCATAGAGGGCATATTTATTGTTTTACATTACAGTACACCTGTAAACCATGAAAGGGGTCCTCAATTCAAAGCCATGCGTCTGTGAAACAGCAAGTCTGCTATTCCTGTATCAGCCCTACCGATCTATTGGCTAGGGGTAGTCGCACTACAGCCCCTGACAGCCAACTGCGGTAGAGTATCCAGACGCACCAATGTCATTCATCCTTTCTAGACATCAGGACACACTGCCACGACAGCATGGTAGGTCACCTAACACCAAAGACTGTCCCCTCATTTGGATTAGGTTAGAAACCTTGAGTTATTTTATCAATGACAGAGAATGGTCTCGGATTTCATTGCTCACATTAAAAGACCAGGTACATCAACTGACAACAACCAGCTGAGTTACAAAATGGCATTTCAATCTCTGTCCATGCTAGTTTGCAGCACCTAACCACAAGGTTCCTGGTTAAGTTCTCACCATGTACGCATTCTTGTTTTCAACAGTGTGTCTGTGTGTGTGTGTGTGTGTGTGTGTGTGTGTGTGTGTGTGTGTGTGTGTGTGTGTGTGTGTGTGTGTGTGTGTGTGTGTGTGTGTGTGTGTGTGTGTGAGAGTTATATTATTCAAGAGCTCCAGTGTCAGCTTGGACCGTTAAGCTGCCTATAGCTGAAGAATGATGGGTTGAGGGACAAACTATAGTGTGTGTGTGTGTGTGTGTGTGTGTGTGTGTGTGTGTGTGTGTGTGTGTGTGTGTGTGTGTGTGTGTGTGTGTGTGTGTGTGTGTGTGTGTGTGTGTGTGTGTGTGTCTGGGGGGTATGTTCAGAGAGGGAAGTTGTCAGTGGGGGGTGACATGTCAGTAGAAAGACAGTCGACCAGTCACATCCAAAATCCCATTCTCTTTCCATCTGTCAGTGGAAGTCGTTAGAAGGGGCCCTGGACGTTCTCGTACACAAGAGAACGCTGCAGACAAAATCTGCTTAATACGCATCAAAAGTCTTTTGTGTTCATAGACAGAAATCGTTCATGATTGACATTCTTTCCTTCTGAAGGAATGATATATCCCAGCCTCTGCTTGGAGTGTACGTTTAGCAAGGAAAGGTATGGACTGATAAAGATGTGTGGAAGGCACAAAGCCTCTCAGTTTAACCGAGCCAGTATTAGCAACACTGTCACCATTTGTTTTGTTTATTTCAAGTAAACCTCAATCGAAGACGGACTCCTGGGTTTGCCTGTTTGTCTGCTCTTAGTCTGCAGACCATGATAAGGCAATATCTAACAGTCGGACATGACTCACTAATCACATTAGAGGATACTTAATCAGCCTGCTTCATGGTCTTCCTCCACAGTCTTTTCCTCTACTTCAAAGGCAGAGCATCAAAAGTGCGCAGCAAATCTTCACCTCATAGAAACTCGGTATGACGCACTGTTCTGGATGGATGGATGCTCCTCAGACTGTAGAACTATAAGATCCACAAATGAAGAAGCATGTTTGTTTATGTCCTTGACTGGACCGAGTCTATCAAAAAAATAAAAGGCTTTCAAGAGTGTGAGATGAAGGGGCAATTGATCGGGGAGCTCTCGTCAGCTGTTGAATGCTCCGTACCTGTTCACTTCTCTCTCATTTGTCTCGTGCCGCCACCGGCCTCTCATCAGACTTCCCTGGAGGACTATGAGGAGAATCACTCTGCATATCGTCTTGCTCAAGCAGTCTCGTCCTCAGTGCCACCCTGAGGTCCTCCAGTTCCTCTGGTGGCCAGCTATCAAGCTCTGGGAGAGCTGCTCATCTACCATTCTGATGGTCAGAAAGACTGCCAAGGTTTTACATAGCACAGGTCATTATGTGAACCACAATAACAGATACAAGAAACGATTGCCTACACAGCAGTGGCGGTTCCTTAGAGGAGGCAACGGAGGCAACACCTCCTCGTGATTTTCGTAAAGAAATTAAAATAAATTATTATTAAAAAATATTTATTTTTCAAAATTATTTATGTGCAATGTGTGTTTATTACTGAATAATTACATGAAAATGTAAAAAAAAAAAAAAAACAACTGCGAAGTGCCTTTGGAAGCGCGGAGGCTGGCCGACGTTACTTTCAGCATGTTATGTCCAGGGTTGGCCACTGAAGGGAGCGGAGGCAAAGAGGCCAAAACTCACTTTTGCCGCCTTTGAGAATAAAAAATAACCAATCACAATTCAGTTTCACTGTTGCGAGGTAAATCATCTATACCATGTTAAACATAGGAAGGGAGGCCAGCCTCATCTACTCCTTGCAACCAATCACAAATCAGCATTTTTTTCAATAATGTTCTGAGCAAATTCGTTCTTTCTAGTCAGTTGCCGCGGCTAACAAAGATAACGACTAACAACGATATCAACATGCAGGAGAATGGCCACATTAATTCCAACTTAAAGTTGAAAGTGTTTGGAAGTGTGCGGATTGATGAAGCCCTCAGCCAGGCAGCTAGCATCGCTACCCAGCGCCACAATGGACTTGTGAGAAGAAATCGGGAAATACTACGTAAAATGATTATTGCAGTGGTATATCTTGGGAAGCAAGAGCAGGCCTTCCGTGGGCACAATGAGTCAGCTGAATAGCCTTAAGGGCAATTACGTAGAATTGGGGGAGTATTACTGTGAGGTAGATCCTGCTAGCTCAACATCTAGAATCAGCCACTGTTTTCAAAAGGGACGTCAAAAGCAATACAGAACGACATCATTCATAGCAAAGCAATGGTTAAGGCAGACATTGATCGCGAAATTAGTGCAGCTCCATTCATCGCCGTGCAAGCTGACGATACAACTGATGTGTCCTGCCAGTGTCAGCTCTCCGTCATCCTTAGATATGTTGATGAGAAAGGGAATTTGTGCGAACGATTCTTAGGATTTGAGGACGTCAGTGCAGAAAGAGATGCCACGGCTTTAACTGAAGTTGTAACGGGAACATTACGAAAGTATAATCCAGAGGAGAAATTAATATCATCTACACTGTTGTATGCATATCGTTTACTCTGTCTTGGTTGTTCAGGGATGGCTGTCCCATTAAATGTTAGTTTAATGTTTTGGTTTTCTAACGTAATAAACGAGTCACGCATTCGTGTGCCCAACGTGAGGAATTGTCTCTTTCCATTTAATGCAATTTCCACAATATTATATTTATATGATTGGAAGATAAGATACGTGTCGTTGACCCTGTACGCTGCCATGCCATGCATTACATTCAAGCAGCATGCACGCACCATGAATGAACTTAACTTTATGACGTTGAACTTTGTCTGCACGTTTGATTAAAAGTTTAGAAGCAGTGCACTCTGCTGATACACTGTTAAGTGTCTAGTTTATTTTAGTTATTATCCTCTCTAACGGCGCCTCCAAACGACGCGATACGCGAGTATGTTTTTTTTTTAAGTTCTGTAGGCCTACGCTTTAGAAAAGACATGCATGTGCGGGTGCACTGCGCGCGTTCATGAATGCGCGTTCATGTTTGCCTCCCTGGTGAGCTCGGCCAGGGACCGCTACTGCTACACAGGCAGTTGAACTTAAATTATGAGAAGAATCGGATTTAAAAATCACAATCTCAGGGTCGTACCCCCAGAAACACACACATACATTTCATTCACACAAATAGGTTTTGTTTTAAAGAACAGCCGGGTGCAGTAATTGTGGGGTTCGGGGAGTATATTTGCTCTCCCATACTGTATATAAAAAGTGTTTGCTTTCGCTTCGAGTTAAGGTCCATTACGTTTTCTATTGAAATTATGTTAAAAGTGTTATTTATTTCTCTACTTGCCTCTATTAATGTGCTCTGGGTGCTGTTAGCACCGTATTCATCATCCAGGACATGTTTATATGACAAGCACTGGAACCACTGACCCACGCTGGCTCGTTTACGCATCAGAATAGGTGTTAAACTAGATCCTCATGCCCAGCTCTGATTTTGTTTATGCTAACATATGCTTTGCCCAACACTGTGTAAATGTGCATACTGGAGTTACCAGTGGATCTAATTGTTTAAAGAAATGAAAGAAGACCGAGGAGCATTTGAATAAACAACGTAGATTGTTCTGTGATGTGTTTAATCACAATGATACTGTTGGCAGAACCCACAACAAATTAAACCATTTTGGTAGGAAACCGAATAAGTTGAAGAAATGAAAAGGGGATCAACTGTCTGCCTCAATGTTAATCCTGTGTGCTTTGGTTGCTCTTTCCTTGCCCTTGGTGGAATGGATTGATCATAGAACATGGAGCCTGCGTGCTGACCCATCTCCCTGATTAAACAAGCAGAGACCTCCAACATCACGAGAAAACACTGGCCAGACCCCTAAGACTACAAGCGGGGGGGAAAAGGCCAGGTATGCAGCCATCGAGACATCCCTGTTCATCGACCAAAATCATCAAATCACAACGAACGAAAGCAGTGAAAGACCCAGAAAATGTAAACTACCAAAAAGTGCTATGTGTTTCTTTGCATGCATACAGACTCCCATGGCCAACGACATTCCCCACCGGTATCACTACATTTACATAAAAGTCAGACGGCGGATGAGGTAGCAGCCCTGTGACTGCATGCTCAACACAGCACTCGGAGAAGCAGCGACTGGACATCGGTGGCTCGGGTCAGATTGCCTCCACCCATGCCAAGAGTTCCCGGAACGTCTGCCTCAACGTGGTCCGGGAAAGCTGTGAAGGATTTGTTTTTTACCAACCGTCATATTGACAGCAATTTCCCCAAACGTCCCTCCCTCCAAAACAAATCCGCTGTCAAATCTCGATACCGCTGGAGACAGCAGAAAGAGCCCTACTTAAAAGCGAGCGAGCGCTGGTGCGTCGAAGCCCTCCGGTTCAGATGTGAAATATCGACCGGGACATGGAGGGGGAAATATTCCGGCCGTGTGTTTCTTTTGCGTTTCTATCTCTGCATCTCCCGAGCGTTTTCCCAGCAGACACTGGACCCAGATGAGGCCTTTCCCGTGCTGTCGTCCAGCACCACCACCATTATCGTCGTTTTCTTCTCTTCCCCTGCTTTCTTCCTCTCCACCTGGGACGGATGCCACTGGTTTTGGTCACCATGAGGGTGCAGGGGGAACGGGGCTGTGGGGGGTGCTGTTTATACGTCGCGCGCCAACGGGATCCTGAGTGCAGGCCCACTGGCCGTGTTTTAATTAGCAATGGAGGAGTGCGGTTCCGAGGGCTTGTGAGCGTGACTCACCCCCATTTGCACTAAAACCCATCAGGATCCGTGGCGTTTGAATGCTGCCCTTTGAGGTTGGATCGGTTGGACCTCCATCTGTATTAGAAGAGGGGCCGGGAATGATGCTGTGTGTGTGTGTGTGTGTGTGTGTGTGTGTGTGCGTCTGTGTTTGTGCGTTGGTGTATATGTGTGTGCGTTTGTTTGTGCGTCTGAGTGTGTGCGTTTGTGTATATTTTTGTTTGTGTGTGCTTGTGTGCGTCCTTGTGTGCGTGCGTGCGTGCGTGCGTGCGTGCGTGCGTGCGTGCGTGCGTGTGTGCGTGTGTGTGTGTGAGTGATAGAGAGAGTGCTTCTTTTTTGGGGGGGATTTAAGAATTGCATGTAACACTTGAAAGCTTTTCTTTGTCTCTGTCCTTAAGTTGTTGCCGTCCCCTGATGTCAAGGAAACAGTATTGTTCACTTGTTCCAGACCTTTTCAAAGTTTTGGTGGTTTGGTAGAAGATAGTTGAGGTTGCATGAAATCACTGTATGTTGGCCTAATAAATGAGGCACTTAGCGGAATTCCCCTGCTTATTTAGACTCCATGAAATAATGAATGACTTATATTTGAAACTATTTATTGGAACTGTATTATATAAAACATACAATGAGGTTCCAACTGCTGTTTTCCGTCAAAGGGCTGAGAGTGCTATGTGTCAACAACATTAGGGAAGATATATATGCAGTAGACATGAGTATCTGTTTTATTCATATTCCACCATTAAATAGATATAAAACCATGGACGGTAACAATATGTGTATAATTTCACCCCCATTACACCTGCAATTCATTCAAATAGATTAACTGTCTATTTTTTAACACAACACATATTAAAGTGAATCTCGTTGATTTAAAAAACATGAGCTCCGTTCTAGTGGCGAATCGCATACATCCACTCCGGTTAATATCGCTTGGACGAGAGGCCATGTCAAAAAAGCACTCGGCGCTCTCAAGCTAGACACTTTCAGAATGAAGAGTGGACGGCTGATGTTTCCATCTTATTGAATTATATCAGATTACTCATGTGTACATATTCAGTGGCTCTGTGTTTGGAAAAGTTAAAGTGAAATTGTCATGGCCCCGCAATGCCCGATCTCTCTCGCCAAAAGATCCCGACCGATATTATTTTGAACTCCAACATCACTAACTTTCACTTCTACTTTCAATCTAAGCCTTCTTTCGCCTGACTTCACTCGCTTTTATTCGTCTTTCTTCAACCTCACACTCGTTTGGCTGGCGCAAAACGATGTTCAGAACGTCCCGAAGACGTGGTTAGCTCTGAAGTGAGAAGTGAGAGTCCCACTAATCCCGGTCCAAACACTCAAATGTAATCAGAAAGGCATGATAATTAATGTCAAATATCTGGATCAATATATCATATACCTCGTGAAGAGAAACCTGAGCTGTGTCGTACGTACTTGGTGTTTTTATTGATGAGGTAATGCAGCACCCTAGCTGGCGCCCCCATCGCCGCCACCTTTCAAGTCATCACGGGTGTTAAAAATCTGCAGCTGCGAAAAGATACAGTTTCACTCTTATCTTGCCCAATAACACTTTTGGAATCTGGACCATTCTTTTTTTTACTTTCACAATAAACGTGAGTATGGAAGACTAACCTTATTTTCTTCACTGTTAGGGATTGATTTCTTCGCAGCTGTTGATGGAGGTTCCAATGAGAACAGGGTTGAAGTGAGTTTTATTAAAAGTGTAACAAGTAACTGGGGAGGGGAGAGGAACAGCCAACAGTAACAGGCGGACCTATAAGGACATAGAGTAGAGAAAGACGATAATGGTTTCCCGCAAGCAGAATGGTGTGAAAGTAGCCTGGGATTCAACTGCAAAAATCTGCTAATAAAAAAGGATTTTTAGAAAATTTCAGCTTTTAATTTTAATGGCGCCGACCGGACCAATATTAACATGGGTGTTGTCGTTAGACCTGACTCATGCGAAGAACATCCATAAACTAAATTTGAGAAATCTCTCATTGTTTTGGACATTAACAGTTGTGTAACGTGTGAGTTTATTTTAATATGCCTTCATAGTATGCCCACGTATAGAGAGTGTGACCGTTTGCCCTGCACACATTTATTTTTATTTCACCTTATTTCCCCTGACTGCTTCAAAACAAAACATATCCACATTCATCTTTGTCATGCTCCAAAGGTTCACAGGCGAGCCCTCTTGATGATTGCTCCTACACGGTGAAGGCCATTACAGGGACAGTAATCACAGTGGACCCGAATGGGACACAGTTCTGCAACATAACAGCGTTGTGTGTTGCTTAATAGTCCTCTGTCAGCACAATGTCCAGAGAAAAGGCCATAACACACAGTGTTAAATCCACCATATTTCCCAACATAATTTCTATTTCACACCATAAAGTAACAGAAGCAAAAAACTCTAACCAAGAGGTAGTAGAATGTTCTCCAGAATACCAGTAGTCAGTTTGTAGCTTCCACGTTAGGTCGATAATACGCCTGTGATGCTTGACTCATCCACCTCGGCCTGTTGAACTAACAAGGAAGGCTGACACACTGAAACAATTACAGGACCGTTTGGAGTGTTTCAACAGCTGAACAAGAGAGTGGAAAGGGCAGGTAGGGAGAGGGTAGAGATGAATCATGGGCTTCATCCTGCCAGACCTAGGCCAGATCGACAGAGACGTTTCTCAAACATCTAAATGCCAGAATCAGCAACATGCATTTTGGGTGTCAGGGTTGACTTTCATTTGTTGCCCGGTTTGATTTAATGAATGAGTTTGAGACAGAGCTGGCTAACCGAGTTAGCTCAACGTCGGAAGCAATAAGCAAGTACAGTAAATTCACAGCCATAGACCCATTTAATAATCTAACCATACTGACTTTAAATGGTAAAATTGATGGGATCAATGAAGATGTTCAGTTCCAACCAAGAACTTATTTCATGGATTTGGATTTTCAAAAAATGACCTCCTGTGAGCTATTTACACTGACATCATAGTAAAACAATGTGAAGCTTAACTTCTTGTGCATTGATTGATCTAGGAAAAAAAAAACGATGGCTTTGTAATTCACTTCCTTTTGAAATTGTAGAGAAAAAAATCATGGAGGGAAAATACACAAATATGGTGGGAGCATCCGAATTGCGTTATTAGGTTCAGCCAATTCCTCCCAGCCCTGATGTCAAGTAAGCAGACACCAACCCAAGTATGGACTTTCACATGAGTATAAAAGGGTAAAGAAAGAAAGAGCATAAAAAAAGGTAAAACTCGAGTGCCCTGAGAGGTGGATAACCGCCCCCCCATGAGAGGAGATGACCGTGGCCCCATCCCTCAGGATCTCCATCCTACCCTTGATGATGGGGGCTTTAAGAGCGGTAGACACCTGCTGGCCAGCCGCCAGCCCCCAGGCCCACGGGTCCCATCGGCAGGTCGGTGGAAGTTCACCCACATCCCATTCTGTGTGGCTTGATGCAAACTCAAAGCACTCACATCTACCTAAACATGACGGAAGGCCAGCGTTTCCTATCTTAAGGGCAAAAGACGGGAGAGAATGATATAGGTGCTACTAGAACGTCCAAGAACGGCTGTTTTATAATATAAGTGGGACTCTGGGAGTGAATCCCTTGGCCAACAGTCAAAAAAAAGGTGTAGGCCGGTTTTTTTGTGTGCGTGCATGCGTGCGTATAAATTATTCTAAAACCAAGGTCGTATTCTTCCTTATCCGGTGTTGCTGTCCCTGGCTGCGAGAGGTCCTGTTGGTATCAGGTTAGGGAGCCGAGTGTACATCTGTAGCTAACGTGATCCAGCCGCTAACTGCTTGTTTAGCAGGAATCAGGCAGGAAGTAGATTAAGAAAAGAACGTTACACGTGTCCAATTACTGCGCTGGTGTCTCGCGCTCTCGACCGCTGTCAGCAGTCACCAGTAAACAAACCCAAACAGTTTACTTGGAGACACGTCGCTACATCTAATATGTTGCATAAGAATAGACCTCGACACGGCAAAAAACTAACTAAAAGTACAAAACAACACAACAACACTACCCATGTTAATGGGTAGGAAGGAAGCAAGTTGATATATTATCGGACATTGTCAGTTATTGTTATTGTATTTTTTGTTATTGCTTAAAGTAAAAAATATATATATTCGTGGACAGCTTGCGTTTTGTTGCTGTTTTTTTATTTATGTTAGTTGCAAGAAAGCAGACTCAATATGCTACCCTAGTGGAGCGTATTAAACATAGAGCTTCAGGTATGAAATCCGAGATGGTGTGTATGCTAATAACGCTACTAAAATTTGATTCAGGGTTGATCTACCATATCTCCACTATAATACATCATAGCCTAACGCTTTGAAGGATGTGTCGAGATCATGATGGCACATTAAATCTGATCTTCTTGGCCTCAGGCTACTACAGGTTCTCAGAGATGCTGAGCAATTATTCAATTCTGTTTCTTTGAGAAAGGGGAAACCGTTTTTCCTGTGTCAATTGGATACTTGTTCTCAGTGGGCCACATCCTCCCTCTCACCCTACACCTCCCCATTCCTTACTCTGAATCTGAGTCTGACAAACCCCCTTAAATAACCACGTTTTATGCGGGGCACCCCTGACCTGCTGGGTCTCCATATATACTCGCCAGGATAAAAAAAAAGGTTAAATTATGACTCTTAACACTGTCGCCAGAGCGCGTCTGGCCCAGACAGAGAGCTAACTGAGGACCATTGAAACCACAGGTCAGCACTTGGCACTCCTTGTCTTGGGCTACACTGGAGATACTCTGTGGCTTTTTAGAGTCCATTCACACTGACATCCCATAAAAATGGTAAGAATAACTGTATTCAAATGGCTTGGAAGAGCCCTGTTCCAGGCAGCTGCGGACGGCATTAAGAAATGTGTGACGGTTTACTTTCCGTGTTGTTGTCACTTCTAATTCAACGTACTAATGCAGAAACTTGGAGAGTGGGCTACTTCGTCAAATTAGAAACAATTAACAGCATTGGGTTAGTGCAAGCCAAACTGGCAACACAACGAGAGAGAGAGAGAGAGAGAGAGAGAGAGAGAGAGAGAGAGAGAGAGAGAGAGAGAGAGAGAGAGAGAGAGAGAGAGAGAGAGAGAGAGAGAGAGAGAGAGAGAGAGAGAGAGAGAGAGAGAGAGAGAGAGAGAGAGAGAGAGAGCAAACAATTTCTCATACTTTATAAATAATGCAAGTAGACCCCCTAGTGGACAAGTGTATCCCAAACATAATGATAGCGACATTTCCCATCAGCCCATCAAGTTCTAAATGCATCAATATGAATACATAAAGAATAGACCATATATATCTGGAGTTCATATATTTCTAACATTCATCAAAGAAAACATGCATTTATAAATAAAAGAAACAGGCAAAGATTGGGCCTATAACAATGCTGAGATATAAGCTATACATTGTGTGGCCCCCGGCCCTACTTCGACATCTGAAAATGATTGCGACCCAGACTCTTTCGTTACCCTGTATACCACTGCCAGTAACATCTATGTCTCAGTGATCAAATGCACATGATTCATGAAGCATGAATCCTGAAATGCCCTGTTTTCAGAGCTTTTGAGAATAATATTCTCAATAATGCACCGTAAATATATAATATACTGTGACTCTATCTCCATATACCATACAACCCATTAGGGTCACTGACATTGATATCAACAGTAAAACTCATAACTTAAATCAATCAACCCTATCGATCTTAGTCATAATTTCTACAGATTGAGTTTACATTGGACCTTTCACCAAAATGACAGCATAACCCATCCACCTAGAGAGGCGGGGTTTCTTCAGCATTCCAAAATATAGCTAAGTAACTTCATGGCAGTTTCAAGTCAGCCTCTTGGCTCAATCAAGACCGAGATCCCCTTGAATGAAGCGAGGTTCAGCTCCAGAACCTGCTCCCTCCAGTGGAACCTCTCCAGTGGTCCAATCAATGGCCAATCCCCTGCTTATCTAATTGTCTCTGGCACCATATTGGGGGCTGTTAATCAGCCGGAGGTATCGCTGTATCGCAGTAATGGTGTTCCTCGTAATTGCACCTCCCATTTGGTTGCGTGGCTGCCTCTCTCTCTCTCTCTCTCTCTCTCTCTGTCTCTCTCTCTCTCTGCGATCACTATCAGCAAATGAGGTCAGAAAGGCAAATGGATCTAGTTTCCACCACCAGGGCTCCTCGACGGTAACAGGGTGTAGTTAAGGAGAGTGCTGGCGTTTCAGAGCTCTAGTGAAATCAATGAGGTTATCGTGCGGATGTGCCGACTTCACTCCTCTCACTACCTGATCTCTGTTGATATTAGTTCGGTCTCCAACATCGTCCACTTTTGTTTGCATTGTTTGCATCCGGCTGCGTATCACAAACCAGAGAAATGTCCTTGCAAGCTGAATTGTGTTTTATTTTCCTTGCACGTGAAGATTCTGTCTTTGCAATCACCATCAGTCATTCTTATCAGAATCCAGTTTCCCATGGGAATGCTGTGATTAGCATATTTAGAGGGCCACTGCATCTGATGCCGTCTTTTCTTATCCACGGTGGCGTTGTGATATCGGAACAGCTCCAGGGCAAGTCGGGGCAACTGTCTGAGTGACATGCAAATGGGAAAACGATTCAAATCCCGATTGTGCGTATGGGCCGTAATCCGGAACCGCGACTAGCCCGGAGGACTGACCTGAGTGGCGTATGAGCCCAAGTTTCCAGCCAATTCAGACCCCCCATTTTAGTCAGCCAGTGACGGAGCATGACAAAGACGGATGAACATCTGTTTGACAAAATAACCTACGATGCAAATCTATACAGACGAAAAGGCGACCTTAAGGTTGTATCTACCGCAGGCTTTTGTCTGGCCCCTTTCCCCAGACCTCCTCCTCCCCCCTCCCCACCACAAACTGCTTTTCACTTTGAAAGGCTAACCGTCATTTCCATCAGGACTCTGTCCTCCTAGCTTGCAACTCTCTCTCCCTCACCCTCCTCTCCGCGGTTCCCTTCCAGCGCCTTCGGCCTCCTCAAGAGAGCAGAACCTCTGAGAGAGTTCCTCCGTAAAGATTTTTCTTTTGCTTTGATTTTTCCCACTCATTATCACCCAGTTCCCAGCTCTCCCGACCCCCAGCCAAAGGGGTCCCCCGCCATACCTGAGGGAACAATGGTGGCTGTGCTGAATTTCTCGGGGGGATGTTGGGGGCGGGGGGGGAAATGGAGTCAAGACGCAGCTATACCTCGGACACCGGCTCTGTAGCTGAAGAATGGACCAGGAGCCCATTATCCCCAATTTTCTGCAGACTAAATCAAATTAGCAGCAGACATGCTCCTGAAAGGGGAGACTCTCCGAAGGAGGGTGGTGGTGGTGGTGGGTGGGGGTGGTGGTGGTGTTACCCAGTCACAGCCCCCCCACTATATAGCCTCTTTCTTTGTACTCCTCTGTTGCCCTGCTGTAGAAGCAGGCTGAAGACCTTCTCTCCCTGATCTTCCACCTCCTCACCCTCTAATGATGCCCCCAAGGCACAGAGGCAGGTGGGAGGGTGAAAGATCTACGAGGGGTGTGACGGACCCTCTCTGGCTGTTTAAAAAGCAGCCTGTATGGATCTCCTTTGAAGCGCTTTAGGAGCCATGAATGCAGCCCACAGAGATTGCATTCATCCTGGAATTTATTCTGTTTCAGAGGAGAAACATTACTTTTTTTTCTCTTTTGCACTGAAAGTAAAAAGTTTCAGATAGCTGGCAGTACTAGGATAGAAGTGCCATGATCAATGTTCGTATCATAAAATGACTCTGGAGAACCTATGTTTCCTTTGGGGAATTTATATTAACATTCATGCACAATCAATACAATGCTGACCCCTAGTGGACAACATAATTTAAGAAAAAGGTTGCACACTAATACAAAAATATAAAATAATTTCACTTTCTGCTGATACCAACTGTATCAAAGTTTGCAAATGTGGACATTCATATAATTACTCCTTGGCTTTAGTGTTTCCATCGGCCCCGCTCTGTGAAGCTCGATCTGGGGGCCTCTCGGACTTCAGTCATCCAAGCCTTTTTCACAGGGGACCGGCTGAGGGCCACGTTCTGCTTGCTGCTCTTCTTCGTGGCTTCTGTACTGCCGGCAGAGACGGGCGACCCAGCAGCTGAGTCTCCCATTCCACCATTCAGAGACCGGGTCAGACTTATGTAATTCCTGTAGGACAAAGCGATTGACATCACAACGATCCGAAACACGGAAAATATCAACAATTACGACGGGTTACGATTCAAAGCGACATACTCACTTCAACTGGGCGTCGGTAAGCAACCTGAACCCTCCGCGCTCCCTGAAGGGGTCCATGGCCGGGTTTGGTTTCACCGGCGTGCCGCTGGTCTGAAAGTTCACGTGGCGTTCCGGATCTTTCTGCGCCGCTTTAGAGAAGGTGCGCTCCTGAGGGTGGGGCTCGCTGTGGGGGCGTGTCGCCAGCCGGGTCGCTCTCTTCTCCGCCACCGCCGTGTGGGGCCGCTCCCTCTCCCCCAGGTGTCGCCCCGCCTGGTGTGGACCGGCGGGTGAACTGTCGGCATGGCAACGATGTGCGCCCGCGTCAAAGTGAGCCCTGGTCCTCGACGCCTTCGCCCTGTCCTCCCGATCCTTGTCTCCACTGGCCATCGGTGAGTTCTGAGCTCTCCCCCCGAACCGGGGGTTCTGCTGTCCGAGAACCGGCGGCGGTCTGAAGGCTGGGGTCTTGGCTCCCTGTGGGGATCCAGGGGAAGTAAGGGACCGTGGAGGAGGAGGTGGAGGAGGTGGAGGTGGAGGTGGAGGAGGAGGAGGAGGAGGGGAGCCCCAGGCGTTCCGGGGCCTGGCGTTGGGCCCCGTGTGGAGGGCGGCCTCTCCACCACCGCCGTGGGCCTGCTGGATGGCGTTGACCTTCAGGAGGATGCGGTCTGTGGTCAGCCGATGGGAAGGACCCCTCTTCTTCGAGCGGTCCGAAGCGGCCCTCTCGCTGGCGTTGACCGCCCCGTCAGTCTTAGCGGGCGTACCAAACTCTCTGCCTGGGATAGGTTAGAAGATAGGTTCGCTAAAAAGCCAATTTCCAAAATAATTGATTGAAGAGAAGCAGTGATGTGTGTGTGTCTGTGTGCGTGTGTGTGCGTTCGTGCATGAATGCGTGCGCGCCTGTGTGCGTGTGGCTGTACTGTTTGTCGGCGTGTACCTTTTGAAGTGTGTCTCTGTGTCCAGGCGCTCTCCGCCCCCCGGCCGCTGGCGGGCCTCCCAGGGGAGATGGCCGAGGGGGGCGGGGTCCTGAACTCGGGCTGCAGGTCCTGGTAGGCCCGGCTGCGCCTGTGGCTGCGCAGGTCGCTCCAGCTGCACGGGCGCAGGGACTCCTGCTGGGACTCTGTGGATCATATGTACGGGCATATCATAAATCATGAAGTTCTGTTTTAAAGAGAGTCGAACAAGATGAATGTGGAATGAGCGCTTTTCTTTGGCGCAACAACAACAGCATTCATTCATTCATACGTATATTAATTTACACATTCATACATTCATGGTGTGAATGTATGCACTCACGGTCTTGTAAGACATTATGGATACAAGAGTCAACCAAATGGCATATGTTTATGACTTAGGGGCAAGGGGAGTTTGTAACAAGGGCAAAAATAGTCTTATAGGACTAACACATTTGTCACACCTTGGCCAGGGAGTATGATGAAAAACAGCCTCTTGGCTTATTCTGGGATTTTTTAACATTTACGAGAATTCCTTTCTCTACAATAAACTAAACTGAAGTAAAAGGATCTATTGAGCAGAAAGTGAACACGGTAGAACAGACTCACACAGCAGTGCACAACGCACACTCCACGTGAAGGTACTGTATCTGCCCGTCTACATGAGCCTACACAACGGGTCCCCTCACTGCAGCTCCTGTTACCTCGCGCTCGCCTCATCCTGCCGGTGGACAGACAGCGAGCATGATGGGACAGCGCCGCCCTCTCCGACCGCTCGCCGTCCGGGCCGTAGATCCCCCGGCAGGGCGAGCCCACCAGCGCCATGCGCTCCGCCCGGACAAAGTCGTGAGGGATCCTGCTGGGTGCGGAGCCCGGTAGTAGGGCGACCCGGGCCCCGGAGAGGGCCAGGGCTTCGGAGGACGGAGAGCTGAGGCCCGCTGACTGGTACTCCCAGCCCACTTTGACAAACTGGAAGAGCATCAGGCTGGACGTGGTGTTCACCAACACACTGGGTGAGGGGTGGAGGAGGTGGTGGTGATGATGGTGATGATGATGGTGATGATGATGGTGGTAGTGATGGTGGTGTTGGTGGTGGTGGTGGTGGTGGTGGTGGTGGTGAGGGTGGTGGTGGTGGTGGTGGTGGTGGTGGTGGTGGTGGTGGTGGTGAGGGTGGTGGTGGTGGTGGTGGTTGTAATAGAAGAAACAGAATGACAATTTTTGGTCGCAGCCTACCAAACTTCTGGGGATTTCTAAATGCAAGTAAGTTGTAAGAAAGGCCGCTGGCAGCTCTACTCCTCTTACAATTCACAGGAAATGCCACCTAACCAGGAAACAATGCTCTACCCCCCGTTCTCTTCTGTAGCTACTAATCACAAAGTGATTAGTAGCTACAATCACGTTGTAACACAGTGAGAGCTTCTTAAAAAACTGTGCTTTGTCAAACACTGAAAATAGATGGCCTGAGCAATGTAACAATGTTTGATTCCATTTCATCGAATGTGTGCTCAATCCATACGATTTAGAAATAAAGGATTTCTATAATTATTCTATAAGTATTTTTATAATTTATATCATAAGGAATATTGCTTTGTTGGTCATTTCGACCCTGATGCCGATCATAATAACTTAATAACAGTACAGCAGAGTTTTGAAGAGGCATTAAACAAAAACAAAAATTGACACCTGGGATTCAGACTCACGTACTTGTTGCCATGGAAATGAACAGAGAGAATGGGGTTGAGTTTGCTCCCGGCCTTGATGACCCTGAGGCAGTCCCCGTTGAGGAGGCTGAACACCCGCATCTTCCCGTCCTCGCAGCCCGTCACCACGCGCAGGTAGGCCAGGGCCAGAGACCGGACCTCCCTGCACCACACGCTTAATCATTGTCACTGAAGTCACTGAGTAACTGTATTGTATACAGTGACATTCATACTGGAGTACAATGGAAAGAGGATGAACACATAAGGATACTGTACCCAAATAGGAATGTCAGTATACAATAGTGTCATCATTTTTCCGATGTCATGTAATATAAATGTGACTACAATGCAGTGTGCCATTGTACCCAAATATAAATGTCACTGTATACAATACAGTATCATCCTTTTATCAATTGTACTCATATATAAATATCACTGTATAATACAGTGTCATTATGGGGGGGGGGGGGGGGGGGCTGCCGTAGGCGACCACCTAGTTCGCCTATCCCTAGCGCCAGCCCTGGTCAGGAGCTTACATCGGGTGGGTGAACGTCATGAGACATTTAGTGGCATCCCGGTGGGTGCTCCATGCCATGACCTTCCCATCAGCGTCACCTGACAGAAGGTGCCAACGGTCGAAGAACAAGCACTTCACAGCGCTTGTGTGGGCATCCAGCACCTAAAGAAATAAATAAGGGGGAAATCCTTTAGCAGACGCTTTCTCACAAAGCGGCTTGCAGTGAATTCATATCAATGACCATGAAGGGGCAGTTAGGGGGGTATCTCTCCGTAGAAGGAAGAAAGGTTATAGGTTAACATTGGAGATAAACCCTGTGAGTTCAAACCCCCATCACCACCATCCTGCCCTAAAGTAAAAAAAACTTCAACTTCATATGGGTCCAATGCAGGAATGAAGGACTCAGACGTGACCGTGTGTGCATAATACGTGCCAATATTCCCCTGCCTACCCTTAGCACCGACGCCTTCTCGATGTCCCATATCTTGACGAGGCCCTTGGCACAGCTGCTGTAGACCAGCGACAAGAAGACCCTCACACACTGCACAGGGCTGGTGTGTTTCCACCTCAACGTCTCCAAACACTTCCCCTTCTGCAGGTCCCACACTGTACAAAAAGAAAGGAAAAGAATAAAAATGCTTTGGATGCGTCTGAATATTACAGAGGCTGTATGTGAGGTTTATGAATTATGAATTGAGTGTAATTGGCTAGGAATTAAATGTTATGGCCATCTGTCATAGTGCGATGCGTTGTGAGAATATATTTTTTGAGGTTACATGATGGCGCCTGACTCTATGAGTTAATATAGATTTTTGTCAGTTCCCAGTTCATTTCTGACCAATAAGGGTATCTCTTCCCTGATTGGTTTAGGGATCCACTTCATCGTCAATCACAATATGCGTGAACACTGGTGGTGAAACGTAGGGAGGGAGAGAAGCTATTTTCTGCTCTTTTTTGAAAACTCTCCTATATTAGTTAAAGAGCAGCTTTAAATTCTCGAAGAAATGTAAGAACTTAAGGCATTTGACCTTTGACCCTGCAGTCTTTGGCCCCGGAGACGAGGTGGTCACTGTGGACGTCCAGACAGGTGACGGTTCCAGTGTGACCACTCAACAGCATCCAACACAAACTTGTCTTCATACTCCAACACCTAGGTTTGTACCGGTATGAGGGAATACCAAAATACATAAATAGATCAATGAATGAATGAATGAGCAGAGAATATCTACATTTGAACAAATGTCAAATGGATTTCTATTTGACTTATGCATTGCGTGTCAAAGAGCTTCAAGACATAATTATACTATCATAAGTATAGTTATAACAAAAAAGAATCACAAAATCACAAATCCCTCCCATCATCTCCCACCATCGCCCCTCCTTACCTGATGGTGAGGTCATAGCCGGCGCTTATGACCAGGTCTCTGTCCTCACACAGAAGCACCGTGCGCACACTGCCCACGTGGCCCCTGAGCGCGGGGGCCACTTCCTTCCTGGACGCTACACTCAGTAGACGCACCACTCGGTCCTTAGAGCCCATGGCCACCAGAGAGCCCCCTCCGTAATGTACGAAGCGGTGAGGATCCTCCCTGCAACGGATGCACAGATCCCAGAGAACCGCCCACAATGCATTTTATGACTCCTTCAGATCACTGGGAATTATGGGGAAAACATTTTCGAATCATCAGAGCGCGACGCTCTGATGATTTTACTTCCTTTCGGCAACCAGGGTCAGATTTTGCTAACAGATGCCGCCTTCAAAAAGTTTGGAGGTTCGGTAATTGTCAGCTATAATGTATCGTAATGCAAATGTTAGAATGGGTGTTAAGTTCGCCACTTAGTGCTTCACTTTAGTCTGTCAATGTCAATGACTCGGGTAACTTTACTCCCGTACGAAACTCAGAGCGAAAACTCTGACCGCACTTTCCTCCGAGCTTGAAGGCGGCAAGAGTTGCCCAGTTGGTGACGTATTTTTACTAGTGACGCGAATGAACATGGCAAACCACAAGGCAAAAGTTTTGACCGTTGAGAAAGTTGTACTCAATATAAAGAATCAACCATCATATCACATATTTTTCGCCACACTATACTATTGATTGATTTCAAACACAGAACCAATGTCCCACGCCCAACAGATGGTGGTGGTGATCCTGTTGGTGTGATATGTACCTCTGACGAAGAAGAACTTTTAGATTCCAAACGCATTGCACATGAACGTAATCACTGACGAGGCGTCTCAATGTGACCAAGACACAAGAATGGCACACATTATTACTATGATATAGCGCAGGAAATACATTGATATTTAAATATTTTCTGTTGTATACTGCATATTTTAAGATTCATCTTTTAGGCCAATTTAGCGTAAAAAATGCCGAAGTCAAATAGATGATTTATGCAGATAGTGATTATCGAATGTATAAAGCGCTCTGATTGGCTTAGGATATAGTCAATGAGGCACAGTGAATCAGCATTGTTAGGAGAGTAGAGTTAGGTTAGATATCACAATTTGGCCAAAATATGACTTAGGCAATTATGCTTTTAGGCTAACACTATGCAATATTTTCTTTTTGCAAATTAATATTTGACACCTGAATGTATCTGATGGGGCTTAGGATCCTAAATATTAATATCTTTACCTCCATGTCTTATCTCAACTTAGTTGTTATGACGTTCATATTAAACCTTTAAAGTTTCACTCCTATCTACCATCTATTCTATTAACTGTCTGAAAAGAAGAACACTGACTTCTCCAGCAGCGTGGTGACACTGAACAAGCCGCAGTAAACATTGCGCTCCTCCATCTGCACCGCCTTCGTTCTCAGGCCTGAGTAAGCTCCTCTGAACAGCTCCCCCTGCAGGAAACCCATCACAGTCACCGCTGAGCGTACCTTCTCCTCAGCCCTCCTTCTCAGGCTCATTTAGGTTAAAGATACTGAGATATAAATTAGGGGGATGACCTCATGAACTTCAGAGGGAACGTCCTCGTCTTCGTCTGTTCCAATGGGTACGAGGATCTCCAGAACATTGGCGTAGACATCGCTGAGCACCTTCTTATTACGGTTACTCTGCAGGACAGACCAGGATAGGATTTAAATAATGACACAATTAGGATATTATTTGAGATTATTATTTACTAGATAAAACAAATTACGCTTAATTTGCATCATGCTAATTTTTCCAATGCTCATAGTTTTTGTTGTATAAATTATTAATGCATGAATATATAAAGATTAAATTGAAATTCCATACCTGGATGATCAGAACTTGGTTTCTCACTACTTTCTTGGCGTTCTGATCTAAAACAAGGTCATCTGCAAGGTACCGCCAGTGTTGGGACACATCTCTGCAGCATCTCAAAGTGAGCTTATCTGTAAGACCTAAGACAAAAGACACATCGCAAACGTGATTGGTCTGCAAATGAATATGTGTGTGAAGTGTGTTTTAAACAATACACGTTTTCGACTATTTTTAGATATATGTATAATTTGTAAGTTAACATTTAAAATATACATTATTAGTAAATAAGCAAAGATGTGTAGTAGTTTGCAGAGCGAACAAAACGCGAAAAAACTATTTTATTTTTTGTTCTGACCTTTTTAGGCCTATTGTCTTTCATAAACTGCCTGTCAACACATGACTTGCTTATCGGCACTTCACACATAGCCGGTTGCTCGGCAGGGTATTGTTGTCAGTTGTATCCTAGGGCTACCAGCTTGGGTTTTCTTTTTAACAAGGGCATTCTTGTCTAATTGAGTAACATCCCCATGGCATCAATAGAATGGCTCTGTTACTTACTGCTGATTCAACACGGTTTGTGAATGGCAACAGAAGGACAGAGCCAATCATACTTCCCAGATGTTTCGCAAGAGTGGTGTAAGTGTGTGTGTATGGGTGTGTGTGCATGTGCGTGTGCGGAAAAATTGTTGGAGTGAAATGTAGTTTCTAAAATTATTCATGTGTGTTATTGTTGTGTAGCATATATAGGTATAAGTTGCAGGGGGTTGTGTGAAATTATAAGTCTGCCCGGAAGTATGCCTACGTAAGTGATGCTGGGGTGTGAAAGGGAAATTACTTGCAAAATAACCAAAACCATGAATTTGGACAACACAACACAAACACGACACCATTGTCAACATAGATAGACCAGTAAGAAAACAGAGTTACATAATCTTAAGAAAGAAACAACCTCCTATAATCGTATGTGATGAAGGCCGATGCACTGTGAGGCATGGTGAGCTAGTTAAGCTAACCTAGGATCCTCTTGGCCAGGTGGACCGGGAGGCAGCGCAGGAAGTCCCGGTACCGGCCCACCCCAGACAGGGAGGCTGAGGAGCGGGGGGTCACCATCAAGGCCGGGTCCTCACTGTCCGAACCTGGGTCCTCCCATGGGGTCCCCTTCCTGACCCAGGCTCTCTTCCTCCTGGCTGGAAATACCATTATAAATACATACATATGCATATAGAACACCCTAACACAGATAACAGAGGATAGCGCCCTCTATTAACCCCAGGGAGGTTATTAAGGTGTCAAAACAGGGAGTACAGTAACAAAATACAATGGTAATTCCACTTGTACAAATAACATGAGAAAACACCCTTTATTAATCCCAGGTGGGATATTAAGGTTGTCACAGGAGAGCAATAGGATTAAGAAAAAATAATAGAGGCAAAATTAGTAGAGTTTAAACGTGAATTTTTTTTTTTTTTTTTTTACATTTTAGCCAGTTGATAAACATCACTGGTATTAATAAGATACAATTCATATTCAAGAAATACTAGTTAATGATAATAACATAATATAACAGATAAATAAAATATAATGTAATCTTTCTAAAAAATAAGGAAATCATTTCTACTCGCCTAGCTACACTCAACGATGGAGGCCTACCTGGTTCTCTTATGGTTGGCTCAAATGATGTGGAGATTAGACAAGTGGGTCTCTTCGCATCATTCTTGTCCTCACCAAGTGACACCGGCTCAAACATTGAGCCGGCTTGCCTGAGAAGATCCAGGTGTGGACGATCTTCAGAGCAAAAGGAGGAAGCACAATCTGGGATGGAGTCCACCTCTGTGGCTGGAGAAACAATAGGAGGGTCATGTTTATTTATTAAATCATTGCGATTTTTTTCTGCTTAAGATGTGAGTGAGTGAGTGAGTGAGTGGGCGAGCGAGACTGATTGAGTGAGCGAGACTGATTGAGTGAGTGAGAGGGATTGAGTGAGTTAGAGATGCACATAATTGACATACTAAAGGAAATAGGTAAAACTAGTTAAATAAATAGACTAATGGAAGTATTTGTTAAGGTTAAAGGAAACAATACTCATAATATAGGCTGCCTGGTACAGCTCAGAATCTCACCATTTCGGAGCAGACATGCGCGTTGCTCCCTTGCCAGAAGCACGTCGTTGAGGTTTGCGAGCATGTGCAGCAGCCCAGTGTCACAAAGCGACAGCACCGATAACAGATAACTTGACTTAATCCAGTCCTGGCTGCAACTAAACCAATTCAATGTTTCCACCACGTCTGCGCTGAACAGTTTTCTATCCAGCGCTCGGTTCGAGCTGAGAGTCATCACATCATCTGCCAAGCTTGGCCTCTTTGACCTGCTGTAAGTAAAGTCTTTCCCGAAGGTGACCTGCAGCACATCCCTAATGCTTTCGAGAACCGGCACGCTTTTGCAGCGCACTAGTAGTCCGATGAGAAATGTCCTCTTGGTCGATTCCCCCGCGCGGCTCAACCACCTTGTCGAGTCCGTGAGTTTAGTAGTGAAACGGCAAGATGTGCAAGTTCCACAAAAGGTGAATCCTTCTTCTGCCCCTTTCATTTTACACCGAAACCCGCCGGATTTCGCAGACATGGAGTTTTTAAATTCGATCATGATGCCCGTTTTTAGTATTTTTTGCAATTGTCAACTAAATCTAAATGTCTGCCTAGTTTATGGCTGTGTTGTGATCGATGGTGAGCTGAGCTGTTTCTCTCGGTTGTCATGTGGTTGCTATGCACCCGTGTCCACGTAGTTACAACAGGTCATCATCAGGCGTGATCACGGCATCGTTTGTTTCCAGACTACACTTCATCTCTGCAGACCTGATGATAAGACTTAGCATACAGTAGGCCTATATCTGTAAAGATGTAATCATAGAACATGTAGGCCTACACCTTGACAGAAACTGCTGTTCATCGTATAGTCTAAATTCAAAATAAGTGCACTAAACAAACTTGCACATAATGGTTCTAAATACGGTGCCACGATTTGAGTTATTAATTTTCAACATTTGCACATTGCACCCAATATGTAAATGAATCCCAGAATATACGTTAGCATCCAACTATAACTAGAGGAGTCCATGCATGTCTATCTGATTATATCGACAACCGTTAATCGACTTCACACTTGGTGTATTGCTGAGGACCCGGGGAAGTGCAGTGTTGCGTGTGTGTTTGGATGAGGTGGTTCTCGAGAAATCTGCAAGGCTAAGCAATCGGCCCGTTCCGCCTATAATGTCTCGCTGCGGCTTGTAGGACATGGACATCCAACGTCCAAGTGCTCATCCAACGTCACGCTGTCACGTGATTCCATAGTTTTTGATGGGTCCACTCCTTAAGCCAGGGGTATGGAAGCATATATGTAGCAAAATTCAAATGGCAATGCAATTACATTATGCAATTGACAATTCATTTTGCAATTTTATAATGTAATTTGTAAATACGTTATTCAAAGTGTATTTTAATATGCAAAGTGACAATGCAATCCTCAATTAAATTTGCAAAAGTTATAACAATAAAATAGAATAACATTTTGTCAAATTCTTTGAGTTCCTTTATTCAAATTGAAAAGCTATAGCATCCCCGTTATTGCAATCCACTTCGCCACGCTCCTTGTGTTGCGATATTCAAATGACATTTCAATCCGCAAAACGCTTTGTAAAAAATTGGGCAAAACGTTTTCCAAAAATATTATTTTTTTAACCCAAAAATTATATTCGGGGCTAATTAAACACAGGGTCTGTGATTAGGATGTCTGGGTTCAGGTTCTGCGTTCAGGGCCTAATCGACCAGGTAAACACGCGTCCTGCCATCCTCCGAGCTCCAGGAAACCTGTCTCAATCCTACATCTCAACCCTAACCCTTACCCTCATAGCTCATGCTCATTGCTACCCCTAACCGATCCCCTACCAAATGGGACAACCCTACCCTGTGACGTCATCATGGTCTCCCCGTGGCCCCCTAGCAGATAACCAGACCCCTGGTAATGTTACAAGAGACAGACTGGCTGCCATTGTCTCGGGCAACGAGCAAGACCCATTGTAAAGATGTTTAACCTGAAATTGTATTTATATTTTGTAATTGGCATGTTTAAATAAAGGATTTTTTTAATACTATTTGTCCCTCGTAATATACCTTTATTTTGAATATTTATATTTAACACTTAGCTACATGTTAAAGGTGGTATTAGATAATAATCGGTTAAGAACAAGAACACTTTAGAAGAAACTTTATTTAAATAAGAAACACTGAACCACACATCTAAAAATACACACACACACACACCTAAAAATACACACACACTCTCTCTCAGCTTTTGAGAGAATGGTGGAGAATCACATCTTCTCCACCATTCTGCCAACTTTGCCTATCTCCTCATGCCTCGCCTGCTCCCTGGCACTCTCCTCTTGGAAGGGGTGTCTGGGGTGGTGGAAGAGGTGCCTGGGGTGGAGGAGCATGAGGGAGAGGTGGGGGGGGCTGGTGGCAGTGGACTCAACGATGTCCTGAAAGAAAACGAATAAGAAGGAATAAGGAATTATATGCCAGAACTGGGTGATATGGCCATATGTTATGTACAATATATAATAGCTATGTACACAATATAGTACTGCCAAAAAAAACATTGATTAACCATGTAATATTACTAATATAATATATTAGTATATATAATATTACTAATATAATATAATATATTAGTATAAAGCTTTTTTTTAACCTGGAGTCACTAGAACACGGAAGATCTGGATATCATACGACATGAGCCCGGCAGCTCCCCGACCGCGGGCGGCCCGACCCCGGTCGGGGAGCTGCCGGGCTCATGTCGTACGATATCCAGATCTTCCGAGAGTCCGCGGCCGGGCTGCAGAGTATAATTAATAAAATAATTAATAGTTAATTACAGAGAAAACACTTACATTTGTGTTTTTCCAATCCGGTCGCATTTTTTCGCCCTCCATCTTGTCTAGGATATTTCTTGATTTTCCGTTTTCTCGCAAGATATTGTGGGAGCAAGTCAGAACTGAAGCGCTTTGAGTGTGCCCATCGAAAATCTAAATTTTGAGGGGATGTTAGCCCTCCCCCTTAAGTTACCTTTAAACTGGTATTGGGACATGGCTCCACGGCGCGTGAACACGCAACAGCGAGGGGTAGGGCTGAGATTTTCCTTGGAGCAAAGGAATGAGATTCGGCCGTTCCAGGTGGTTAATATTTAGCTCAGACGTCGTTCACTCAATACATTCATGATCCAAAATCTGACCGCAGCTGACCTCAGATCTGGTGAACTGGGCTTTTATTTCTTTCACTCCATATGATTCGACCAATCCTGTTGCTGGAGGCAGAGTTATTTGCAGACAAACTAGAGCAGCCCATGAACATTTAGAAATGTAAATACAGACATTGCTGTATAATTAAGGTGTATGACAGCTCCCTCTGCTGGACAACAGTCTCACACCAAACTGCATTTTCCGTTTGAACCAACAGCTATAGTACAATGATGCGAGACGGGTTGGTGGATTGAACTGTTGTAGTAGCAGAGAATGGCCTGCGAGGCAGTATGTACATTGTTAAATACATGAATAGGCTTGAATTTAGTAGTAATATGGAGGTTTCATATTTTTACAAAATGGATTATGCTGAATAACAATCATGTATATTAAATGTATTGCAGGAGTTTAGCTTGACATTATCCAAGTTAAAAGGACAATTAAATGAACCGCACCAAACATGTAGAATTCAAAGTGGGATTTTAATATATAAACAAACACTTGACAGAAGTTGAATACAATTTTGTAAAGGAAAGCAGAGGAAAACATTTTTCCAAATTAATCTTTCCAAAATGTCACCACCATTCCGAAAGTTTGTGTAAAAGCAGTCCTCCCTGACCAGCTCTGTCCCTGACTCTAAACCCTGACTCTCAACCCTAACGCTGAACCCTCTGAGGGCAGGAAGACGCACCTTCAGTGTAAAGGTTTGAACCACAGAGAAGGAAGAAGAAGAGGAAGCAGTAGAGAGTAGTGAGGTTAGTGACAGACGTGAAAGAAAGGCGTGAGAGAAAGGCATGTGGAAGCACACGGTTACATGTGGGGTCAAGAAGATCACTCCCACTGGAGGTCATTGATCCATCAGCCTCAGACCGCTGAGCTCAGCAGGTCTTCTGAGGACGAGGCGCATATGAACTGAGGAGACGGGAGTAGCAGGATGTCAGGATCAGGGCGGGTTCAGCTCAGGTGTGCCTACCCCCGACCAAACAGGATCAGGTGAGGTTCAGCTCAAGTGCGTCTGCCCGGACCAAACAAGGACATGATTAGGTTCCATATTCAAAAGATGCAACATTATCTGAACCAAAGAGACGTCATTAAGGACCAGGCAGGCTTTGGTGCGCCTTGCTCAAGGACGCATCACTGTATTCTGAGGACTTGAACCCGGCACCATTGGTTTGAGAGTTGAACCCCCAGCCCCCTACCTGGTCCACTATGTCCAGATAATGCAAACTTACGCGGAATCCTTGATGGTAGCGTCCTGGTTGTCCTCAGGATTTGCCTTCCAGATGTACGGCTTCTTCATCAGTCCTCCAGATTCCTGGTCTGGTTACAAACGTAATTCGTCTCACATATCAGGTAACAAACACAGGAGTAGTTTGTCTCCAATATCAGGTAACAAACACAGTAGTAGTTGGGCTCTAATGTAAGGTAACAAACACAGGAGTAATTGGGCTCTAATGCAAGGTAACAAACACAGGAGTAGTTTGTCTCTAATATCAGGTAACAAACACAGTAGTAGTTGGGCTCTAATGTAAGGTCACAAACACAGGAGTAGTTGGTTAACGCATGTCAAAGTAACAGCTGTATTTTGCCCTTTAAGTCAACCCTGTAAGTAAATACAAACTTACGAGGAATCCTTGTTGGTCGATTCCCTAGTCGTCCTCCAGTGTCTCAGCTCCTCCATCAGCTCTCCTCCGACAGAGTCCTGGTCTGGAACAAACAGCGGAAGTCTTGCTTCAACATGTGGTAAAACAGATGTAGTCATCTGGTACAAACGCTGGTAGTTTGTGGTAGCAGTATTCTAGGAGAAGTGGCAGTGAGTGTGATGATCACTTCAGAGTCAAGCTCCATCTACCCCACGACAGACGTCCTTCACCAGGCAGGGCCTCCACCAGGCAGGGCCTCCACCAGGCAGGGCCTCCACCAGCTCCTCAACCAGGCAGGGCCTTCAGCACGACTCCTTTAGCTCCATCAGCACGGCTCCTCCATCAGCTCCTTCAGCCATGGATTCCTGGTCTGGTTACAAACACAGTTGGTCTCAGCAGTAAATCACCTGGGGACGCAACAGCCCCCACCTCCTGCATCTGCATTGTGTAAAAGCAGTCCTCCCTGACCAGCTCTGTCCCTGACTCTAAACCCTGACTCTCAACCCTAACGCTGAACCCTCTGAGGGCAGGAAGACGCGCCTTCCGTGTAAAGGTTCGAACCACAGAAAAGGAAGAAGAGGAAGCAGTAGTGAAGTAGTGAGGTTAGTGACAGATGTGAGGGAAAGGCGTGTGGAAGCACACGGTTGTGGGGTCAAGAAGATCACTCCCACTGGAGGTCATTGATCCATCAGCCTCAGACTGCTGAGCTCAGCAGGTCTTCTGTTGGACGAGGCTCAGATGAACTGAGGAGACGGGACCATCAGGATCTCAGGATCAGGGCGGATTCAGCTCAGGTGTGTCTGCCCCTGACCAAACAGGATCAGGTGAGGTTCAGCTCAGGTGTGCCTACCCCCGACCAAACAGGATCAGGTGAGGTTCAGCTCAAGTGCGTCTGCCCGGACCAAACAAGGACATGATTAGGTTCCACATTCAAAAGATGCAACATTATCTGAACCAAAGAGACGTCATTAAGGACCAGGCAGGCTTTGGTGCGCCTTGCTCAAGGACGTATCACTGTATTCTGAGGACTTGAACCCGGCACCATTGGTTTGAGAGTTGAACCCCCAGCCCCCTACCTGGTCCACTATGTCCAGATAATGCAAACTTACGCGGAATCCTTGATGGTAGCGTCCTGGTTGTCCTCAGGATTTGCCTTCCAGATGTACGGCTTCTCCATCAGTCCTACAGATTCCTGGTCTGGTTACAAACGTAGTTTGTCTCTAATGTAAGGTAACAAACACAGTAGTAAATTGTCTCTAATGTAAGGTAACAAACACAGTAGTTGGGCTCTAATGCAATGTCACAAACACAGGAGTAGTTGGGCTCTAATGCAAGGTAACAAACACAGGAGTAGTTTGTCTCTAAAATCAGGTAACAAACATAGTAGTAGTTGGGCTCTAATGTAAGGTCACAAACACAGGAGTAGTTGGGCTCTTATGGCGCGTAACAAAGTAGCAGCTGTAGTTTGTCTGGTAACCAACCACAGTAGTATGCCGTAACTTGTACTGGACAAACTAATCCTGCGTTACAACAAGTCCACTCTGTTTATTTTATGCAAACTTACGAGGATCCTGGTTGGTAGAGTGATGTCGTCCTCCAGAGTCTTGGCTCCTCCATCAGCTCTCCTCAGCCAGAGTCCTGGTCTGGAACAAACAGCGTGAGTCTGGCCCTAACGTCTGGTAACAAACATGAAGTTTGTCTTATTTTTAAGCCCTTTATTTCCACTTTGTTTGGTTAATATAAATTTACAATCCTGGTTGGTAGAGTGATGGTCATCCTCCAGATTCACGGCTCCCCTACCAGCTCGCCTCCGCTCCAGAAACACGTTCTAGTAAGAAAACACAGCAGTAGTTGGTTAACGCATGTCAAAGTAACAGCTGTATTTTGCCCTTTAAGTCAACCATGTAAGCAAATACAAACTTACGAGGAATCCTTGTTGGTCTATTCCTAGTCGTCCTCCAGCGTCTCAGCTCCTCCATCAGCTCTCCTCAGACAGAGTCCTGGTCTGGAACAAACAGCGGAAGTCTTGCTTCAACATGTGGTAAAACAGATGTAGTCGTCTAGTATATATATGGTACAAACGCTGGTAGTTTGTGGTAGCAGTATTCTACGAGAAGTGGCAGTGAGTGTGATGATCACTTCAGAGTCAAGCTCCATCTACCCCACGACAGACGTCCTTCACCAGGCAGGGCCTCCACCAGCTCCTCAACCAGGCAGGGCCTTCAGCACGACTACATCAGCTCCTTCAGCACGGCTCCTCCATCAGCTCCTTCAGCCATGGATTCCTGGTCTGGTTACAAACACAGTTGGTCTCAGCAGTAAATCACCTGGGGACGCAACACACCCCACCTCCTGCATCTGAGGTTCACTTGTAAAATGGAAGACACTGTAAACACTTAAATTAGACAACGTCTGCAGATTGTCACGTTCAGCAATTCATCTACTTCGGTCGTAGCAGCACTGGTAACATTAATGGCTCATATGACTCTTGCATAACCCCCGTATGAATTAACTCACAGCTTGGCACAGATTTAAAGTCATAAGAGGATCAAAACAGACCTAAACTACCGCGGATTTTAGTGTTTCAGATGAGCTTGGTGATGGTTACCCTCTGGTCCGGTGCTGCAGGCCCCTGGTCTCCAGCCTCAGTCTCCGGTCCACCCTGGCACCACAAGCCTCCGGTCCCCAGCCTCTCAGCCTCGCCTTTCAGCTACAGCAGAAGGTTTATATCAGCATTTGCCCAACAATAAACTTATTTGACTCATCCGAGTTACACAATTAATTGAACTATTATTTTATAACTCAAGGCTAGAAAAGACTTGAGACCAGACATGAGCATCCCATTTTTGGGAATGAAGACAGAGCAGTCCACAAGTTTAAAGAAGTGGTTCAGGCCATGCATTGAAACTGACCTGAGAAGACTCTACTCACACACAGCACTGACCTGTTCTGGAGGACTTCTGACAGGAGTTGGAAGTCTGGCTCTGGGTGAGGAGGTGGAGGTCTTGCTCTTGGTGAGGAGGCAGACACCTTGGGACAAACTACATGTTACCTTTTTAACCTTGTACAGTTCTAGAGTATCTTCTACTCCAACATGTGGGAATGACTGCCATTATTTTAGCTTTTATATTATCCAGTTGTTAACTCTGCACCAAAGTCGTTGTTTAACGTCATTCCATTGGGTAGGGTTTAACTTCTGTGGCAATTAATGACAGCAGATATTTAGAATGTACAAAAGCTGAAGTAACAAAGAACACTAAGCAGTATCGATATTAAATCAAATATACTCGCCATATTCAGGTGCTGGGTTCCGTTGAAGAAATGTCAAATTATCTTCCACCTTGAAATGATTTTAAGCCTTCCCTGATGTCAAAATAGGCCCGCAAGTAGAACGCTGTTTTGTACGCAGTGAGAGTCCCGCAACGTCATCGTGGTTAAGAGTACGGCGCAACCATCGGAAATGATCAACATATTGTACGACGTACATGTCAGTATGTATATCAAACATTAGTTTAAGATAGGGGCAACAATTCCCAATGGAAACCGACTGAAAAATAGTTTCCGTTGGCAACGGCTCGAGGTTACGCAAATACAATCCAGAACGTTCCGCCAGATTCCCTCAGCGGACTCCCGTCCAACTCACTGCCAGGTGCTTTCTTATGGCTGTCAAGACTACAACGTTCTATGCCAACCATTGGGACTAAATCAAGTGACCTCACTCAAAACCTTCCACGGCGGGAAGCACAAACCGTCCGACCGGAATCCGAACATTCCGGCCGGAACCAACCAAAGAAAAAACAGAACCAGCGCCTCACCTTGAGCTGAACGGAGGAAGATCCTGAAGTCCAGCGATGGTCTTCATTAAAACACAGCCAACAGACTTACCTTGAGGAGATCTGTTTGTTGCTGTTGGTCATTAATAATATTCAGTGTACCTTTACATTATTATGCACCCAGTGTGTACAAGTTATCACTCAAAACCATACTACCATGTACGTCCCACAACAACTTTAAACCTAAAATCATTCAAAACAAAACTGTTTACATTTTACAATTATCTAGATTATTCAGGGTACAAACCATACAGAGCAAATCTAAACGTTGACCTCACAGAGAGCCGACCATAGCCCTGCAACGTCACCCTGACCGCCTCATCACCAACAGCAAATCATGCCAGCCAGCCAACACATGTACAGCTCCAGTGAGACGTGGGCATCTGAGTGAAAGGACTGCCCATAATAAAAAGCCCAATTCCTGAACTATCCAACCATCTATATTGTTTAAAGATTTACAGACTTGACATTCCATTGTGTTCTTATCACCTTAGTCTGCTCCCTCGTTACTTATAAAACTATACATCTCCATCACTAGAGTGTTGCATCCTACTCATGGGGGTGTGGTCTGAGTGAGCAGAGATGCATGCTGGGATACTGTGCCGTCTGAAGTCTTCAGTTCCATAGACACGCCCCTCAGGAGAAGCCAAGTGTTTGAGAATCTGTCGTGACATCAGTTACATGAGCTGGAATATCCTTCAAGATGGCGCCAGGATTCTCAGAGGAGAAAGGCCAAGAGGAAGATGTGTGGGTTCTTCCTCGCAGCCAGTGGAACACAACAACGGTCTTCATCAGAGTACCATGGAACACTTTGAAACATTCTCCTCTTTACACCTTGAAGCCCCAGTGATGGTTTCTTTACCTCCTCAGCTGAAGAGCACAACTTCAGCACGAAGAGCACACTAGCCGGTTCTGATTTAAGGGAACCAATCGTTCAGCTAGTCCTGTCCGAAACAAATACAGTTCAGCCTGAGAAGACGTGCAACTGAGAGCAAGACAAGACCCACAGGGCTCTCCATCAATCCAGCCAGGTAGGAAGAGCCGTCTCATTACAGGTCTGAAGGTCATCTTGAATATCCATTTAGGTCCCTTTCCAACGTCAGACTCTCCTTGTGAAATTCCTTTTGGTGTCCATCCTCCATTGATCCTGATTGGTGTAGTCCTATTTTGAAGTCACTGATCTGAACACACCGCTTGCATCCTTTTACACTTGAGTTGGATACTCTCCTTCCTGCCCAGTGTGTTGGATCTCGCTCCAGAGCATCGCTCAGGGCTCTTCATGTCTACTGGAGGCCCTTAAGTAAACGTGTGGCCGTCCATCAGGTATGATTTAGTTGACCATTCCAATATCCCAAGCCAATCACACAGACCCCCGTATGAACATTATCACTGTCAAAGCAAGCCGGACACACACACACAACCCCATGCCAGGTGTGAGTGGGAGACACACACACACACACACAGCAAAACCCTAGCGATGGTCAAAAATATTCCATCTCATGACACACACACACACACACACACACACACACCATACACACAACCCCATGCCAGATGTGAGTGGGAGACACACACACAGCAAAACCCTAGCGATGGTCAAAAATATTCCATCTCATGACACACACACACACACACACCAGGTGTGAGTGGGAGACACACACACAGCAAAACCCTAGCGATGATCAAAAATATTCCATCTCATGACACACACACACACACAACCCCATGCCAGGTGTGAGTGGGAGACACACACACACAGCAAAACCCTAGCGATGGTCAAAAATATTCCATCTCATGACACACACACACACACACACACACACACACACACACACACACACACACACACACGCCAGGTGTGAGTGGGAGACACACAGCAAAACCCTAGCGATGATCAAAAATATTCCATCTCATGACACACACACACACCACTGAGCCATAAAAGGCCAAACAATAATGCAGGGTAAAAACCTCATAGCAAATAACATTCCATCATTCCCCCCCCCAGCTCTCCTGCCAGGGCACCCATAACAGAACAACCAATGTCTCTTCAGTGGCGTCCCACATTGGTGATGGATTATGCTTGGCGTCTCAAATGTGTCCCAGGTTGATTCAACATCTCTGAAGTCATGTCTTTGTAGTCCAGTGGTTTCCTGAATGAGGGGCCTTCACAGATGCAAACGGTGCAGCTTTAGTCAGCCTGAGGACAGGAAGGAGGTCATCTGTTCAGAAGACCACCCAGTAGAGGGGGGTGGCTCATTAGGAGCAGGATCCATATGGGGATGGCCCCAAATAAGACCTTCTTGTAAATGAAACTGTTCCTGAGGAGTCACGATGCCTGGAGGGGACTGTTGAATGTGTTCCATGGTTCTCTGCGTCAGACTGAAGTTGTGTTTTAGTCGTTGAGATGAGGAGCCCCCTCATCTGCCCCTGGTGTTTCTCCTTCTGAATCCCTGTCTCCATCTTTAAGAACATTCCAGTCCATGTAACTGAGGTCACGACAGTTTCTCAATCACCCAGTTTCCCCTGAGGGGGCGTGTCCACAGACCTGTAGACTCGAGACAGCTCTGTATCCCAGTATGCACCTCTGCTCACTCAGACCACACGCTCATCAGTAAAGCAACACTCATGTGCTAAAGATGCAGAGCTCAGGAGTAGAATGAAAGAAGACTGAAGATATCAGAACCCAACCCATTACTCCAGCTTACAACAATAACTTGGAGCCTGTAACCATTTTAACAAATCATTAATATCAACATAAACCAAACACCTAAGTAACCCATGAACCAATAAAACATCCTTAATACTCAGATCAACCTTCAGGTAACAGGTTAACTCACCAGGAAGCCAAAATACATCAATGTGCCCAAGAGTAGTGAGAAATTAATGACTTACAGTTTGCAGATATGCTTCATGGTTAAGTTGGGATACTCACAGAACTGCAGTTACGTATCCATGATAGACCTTTGAAGGAAGGAACAGTTTACTCATGGTCCAAATTTCAAATGAGTGTTAAACCACCACAATCCCAGATTTCCTTCACACATTATCAGGGATTTATATTCAACATACAAGTCACGTCAGTTGTGCTTTGCCACACAATACTACTCACATCAGGTTCAGATGAGATGCTCCTCTTTACTTCAAAAAGTCTAACCTGTGAAACTGGAAGAGATGTTAAACAAGTCACAACAGACCTCAACAGTACACAAACAAATGTACTGTCCGGTTCCCTTTTAAGTGAAACGCACCAGATGCAACCAATTAACTAATTAAGAAAACCACCTGGCAGGCGAGCTGCGGCAGGTGAGCTAATTAGTAAAACTCAATGCAGGTTCGGCACCCTGTGGTCTTCTTGTTAACAGTGAGAGGCTATTTCAGCTCTGTGTTTAATCTTAAATGACCTCCCTCATTTTAAATACAGGGATGAGTCTGATTTGACTGATTTGGATTCAAACTTCAAAACGAAAAAAGTCTTCATTCAATTCACCTTACTTTGTGCGCGAGTGTGTGTGTGTGTGTGTGTGAGTGAGAAGGAAGCTTTCAAAGAGACCAGAGAAAATCATTCACTGGTTAAACTGGAGTCATCGCCTACCACCACACATGTTAACACACACACACACAGACCACACCATACAGACAAACACCATACAGACACACACAATACACCATATAGATTCACACCATATGCACGCACACACCACAGATAGACACATAAATTCACACACAAAACATACAAACATTATGCACACACCAACGACAGATACAAACTATATATATATACACACACACACAATAGGTATACACCATATAGATACGCACACACCATAGTTACACACCATTTAGATACACACCATAAAGAGAAACACCAAATAGACACAAAGATTACGTTAATATAGATAAACTAGATCCCCCCACAAACTTTTTCATAATGCTTTATCTAAATAAACGAAATACACGGTTTATTATAGCTTTAAATAGCTACCTGACTGCTATGCTATCCCCAAATGTCTAAAGTTCCATTCAAGTAATTGCAAATGAGGCAGACCTTACACATTGTGGTAACCCGGTACGGGTTCCAGGTATGAACGAGTCGGATAGTCGGGGTTCAAGCCGTACTCGGCATTTAATATCAGAAAACCGGAGTATACAGGGTCCATATACAAGATAGACTTAGGGTATCCGTGAGCCTCTAATGCGTCGTTGTCTCATGGGCTTCCTAGCTCTCCATGGTTCCCGGTCCCGTCTGTCCGTCCTCGTGGCCTTTTTAAGATGGCTCCTGCTCCATCCAACAGGTGTCCCCCCCCCATCACACTGATTGGGGAGAGAAGTGGTGCTCTCTGTCGCCAGTATATGCCATCGAACACACACACACACACACACGGACTATGTCTATCTAGACTAGGCTACATGTTTATGAATATTTTTATTTATTTTTTTCCCAAAGATCATATTCGGGGCTAATTAAATAACATCCGAGGCTTTATCCCCGAATATTATTTAATTAGGGACACCACTGCCTTAAGCTAACGTATTTATTCACGATAGCAGACACTTTAAATAATAGTTATAATTACATGCAACTTATTTCGAATAGTATACTAGAAATATATTATATGAACTTTATTCGTCAGCAGTGCTGAAATTTGTCTTGCGACCCAGCAGCCGTTGCATGTAAAAACAGAAAACATGAATTGCACACATTGACATGACACATTGAAACAACAAATTTACATACATGGGTACAGATAGTCGAGAGCACATTGTCCACCACTTCGCCTATCTCCGGTTTAGCATCAAAGTCGAATGATGGACAAAAGACTTTAGTCTAACCTTCTTGAAAAGTGGTACCTCGCATCTCCTTCCTGAGGGCAATAACCTGTATTCACCATACAAAACATGACTAGTGTTAGAGGTGATGTTTTTTGCCAACCTTAGCATGCTGTCATACATGGAAGTATACAGCTCCTGAAGTGGTTGTCCAACAATCTTTGAACAAATGTTTAGTTGTTGTAACATTTGTGACTTTAGGGCTACAGACAGACATCCATACCAGGTGGTACTGCAGTACTGAAGAACACTCATAATGACAGAAGTGAAAAACAGAAGAAGAATCCTTCTACTGGCACCAAAAGATCTTAAACGGCGAAGGAAATGGATTCTTTGCTTTCTTACACACTGATTCAATCTGATCTTTCCAGGACAGAAGATGGTCTATTACTACTCCTAGGTATGTGTATGAACATACCTGTTAGGGTCTCCGTGAGCCTCTAATGCGTTGTCGTCTCATGTGCTTCCTGACTCTCCATGGTTCCCGGTCCCGTCTGTCTGTCCTAGTGGCCTTTTTAAGATGGCTCCCGCTCCCTCCAACAGGTGTCCCCCAATCACGCTGATTGGGGAGAGAGAAGTGGTGCTCTCTGTCGCCAGCCGGTGGGCGGCGGCGGTATAGGCCGTCGACCACCTCATACATACAAATGTATGTAAAGGAAAATATACGAAAATGAAATGGCTAAAGTTAATGCAAAATTATGATGTAGTCGAGTACAAACAGTCTACTCTCATTGCAGTCTTTGGAAGTCAATTCTGACTGATATACTGTTATCTTCCACAGCATGACATAACACATCTTAGGAAGTGGTGGTGCTCCACCTTGTTGGAGAATCTCCATGCTGAAGGGTATAGTTCTTCTGAAGCAGATGTGCTGTGAATTCCAATATTAACACAACCGTAACAATGACCTACAAAAACTATGTGTGTGTGTGTGTGTGTGTGTGTGTGTGTGTGTGTGTGTGTGTGTGTGTGTGTGTGTGTGTGTGTGTGTGTGTGTGTGTGTGTGTGTGTGTGTGTGTGTTTTTGCAGTCATTGCAGACGGTTTGCTCATTTCACGGAGGAGGGCAGAGAGATGGCAAGAGGAACTCTACCACCTATCGTCGGTATCCCGAGGAAGCGCAAAGTGTCCGAAATGGTGGAGACATAATATTTGTCGTTTCTTTATTTCTTTATTTTTTATTGGTTTGTTTAAAGAGAAGAGTGGAAAATAAAATTGATTGAATAATGGATACCAATTCCAATTTGAATCGAAATGAAATCATATATTGATGGTTATTAAGCACACAATATACACCGCAAGAAAATAAAAACGTTTTTTGCAAAGCAAACAATTTCTGTTCCCCCTTTCTTCATTTGTCACATGAAGTCGTTCCCGATTTTGTAATGCTTTTCTATAATTTCCAGTACGTTTTCTTTTTTATTATATCAATATAAATTTAAACAAAATATAAAGAGAAAAGTCGACTCTCTCTAGCTTTCAATTCAATCCTGTTATTTGTTAGTTTTAATCCGACTGTAAATTACTTTGAAAGGATGAACCTCAGTTTTGTGATTTAGACCTCACTCCCAGAGGTCCACGGTGCAATGTTTTTTTTCACAACCTCAGTCAAATTTTGGGGCCCTCAGCTGTCAAAACTTTGAGAACCCCTGTTGTAGACCAACTTCGGAAAACTGTAGTTCCACCATAGAAACGCTAGAGGTCAGCAATACTCCCCGTCGCGCAATGACGTCGGTTAGGAAAAGTGGAGTCGAATTCATTTTAAACAGCGCTGTCTTTTCCTATGTTAGAAAGGAAGCACATTTTCATCTCTCCTTGACCCGATGACGTTTTCCACAAAGGTTATTTAAAGGATAGGAGATTTGACTATTCGTAGAGGAATAGGGACACAGCTAAGGAGTCTCACCGCGTCCGCCATCTTGTCGTCACATGACAGCACTTGGACGTTGGATGTCCATGTCCTACAGGCTGCAGCGAGACCTTACTCGAACGGACAGGCCCGTAATGAATGGGCTTGCACTTATGCACTTTGCAGCACTTATGTTAAAACACAGAGAAGTATGTAGTGCATTGGGATCTCCACTAGGTGGCAGCATAGGCTATGCATATTGTGTAGTCCTGCATTAGCGAAAGAAAAGTTGGTCAGAATGTCTTCTTTCAAGGCAATGGTAGAAAGAGAGAGTGTCCATAATATACCACATACCACAGAATAAAACTATAAATGTTTTTTATAATAATCCCAGTCCTAAAATTAGTTAACCCTCTGAATTTATTATTTTAGAGCAAGGTATTACGATACATAAGGTCTGTTTTATAAAATATATATATGGATATAGATAATATTGGAATCCCTGATTGCATTATACGGCCACTAGGGGGCTTCAGTGAGCCCCTAAACCAACTCAAATTGCCCCTAGTGTAAAGGAAATTGCAATGTGTGACGCTAATGTGAATATAATGGTTGAGAGATGAGGGCAAGGGCCTGCAATGACAGCGTTGGATCCCAGACATAGATCGATGACAAATAGACCCTTTGCATTTCCCTCTCTCTTTCCCTCAAGATTCAAGCTTCAAAGTGTGCTTTTTGCATGGAAAACGTATAAATACATTTGCAAAGCACAAGAGTCAAATACGATACAAAATAATAATAAAGGGTAATAAGAGTAATAATTACAACATTAAAAAAAAATGTAAGCTGTGGTGAGTACGATTGCGTCCGGAGAATGCGGGGGACTTTCAGGATTAAAGAACACAATAGTGCATTTCCCCTCGTAGGCCTACTTGCGTAGCTCGGCTGGTTGTGTGGCGTGAGTGGGAGGGGTTTTGGGAGTGCCGATGGTAACATTCTTGAAAAACAAAGAGAGAAGGCCAGCATTTTTTTGATTTGTAGAGTGTATCAAATTTAGGATGTGATTTTATTGATGCAATTATTGAAATCACTATTGATCATCATTGAGATGATGATGGTGATTTTAGGCTACGAGCTAGGTGAAACTTTACACATTGCGACTTTGCAATCTTCAAAAACACAATAAAATAGAAATACAAATGTGTATAGTGAATGATAATTTTTGTTAGAAAACAATGTAATGATTGGGATAGTGTTGAGTTAATGATACTATTGACTGGGACTGGGCCATATAATGTCTTTAACCATCTCCATAAACATTACTGACAATACGTCACTCTCTATCTGTCTCTCCCTCTCACCTCCCTCTCCCTCTCCCTCTCCCTCTCCCTCTCCCTCTCCCTTTCTCTCTCTCCCTCTCTCTCTCTCTCTCTCTCTCTCTCTCTCTCTCTCTCTCTCTCTCTCTCTCTCTTTCTCTCTCTCTCTCTGTCACGCTCAGGATAGAAGAAATGGGGTCCAGACTACTTAAAGGTTGAAGCAGGAAAGCAGTAGACACCAAAAAAAAAAACTAATGTGGCCAGAAATAGAATCCAATTAATTTTGATTGAAAAGCCAGATTGAAAGTGTACGGTCTCGGGGGCTGAGAGGAAAAGCAATTCAGCCCTCAATATTAAATAACACGTAATAAGGGCCAGTGTATTTGTGCACTATTGGGTCCACTCAATTATGTACAATATAACCAACATTGGCAAATTGTTTGCAAGATTGGCAAATTCAATGCAACAAATCTACGACGTTTTTAATGCTTGCCGAACAATCCATGTGTCCATTAAATTAACTTTTAATGAGAGTCTCTCTGATTAAATTACACTATGATACATTTCTTTGATTAGGTCTAATAATAAATCACAAAAGGAAATTTCTGCTGAAGCGAGTTATTTTTCATGATTATTATTCAAACGTTAAAACTCAATGTGATTGCATTAGTCATGACATTCTCACAACTTGTTTTAATTAGAAATGGATTTGCCATTACGGGCTCCAATCAGCATAGACAAGACAAGGCAGCGTACTGAACAGTTACTAAACGTTATTTGACAATTACATTTTATGTAGAGTCTACCTCCGACTGTGACGACTGGAAAATACAGTAGGAACCTCGATTCAAAGTTGAAATGGGCTCACTCCGCTAACAAGTGACCTGGTTTTAGTTGTCAGTTCACTTGTTTGCAGATTATTTGACAGATTTGACACAGATACCGAAAAGAAGCGCTGACATTTTTGGAGCATGACATGGTGGCCATTATATGAACAGAGAAGGACTTTATTTTACTTATAGCTTTTATGTAAAAAAAAAAAAAAAAAAAGGGACAGCACATTGACTACATTACGGTTAATATGACGGTGCTAGTAGGGAGAAAGGCTTTTCATCCTCGGCATGCAGCTTAAGAAATAATCAAAAGCACTAAAATGACCAAAATTGCTCTTTAAGTGAACCGTTGCTGAAGCTAGCGCAAAAGACAGAAAGACAAATACCACCCAGGCAGACCGACGGACAGAACGACACAGGCAGAAGGAACGTGGCCGTCCATAATACCGACTGCACTGTTCTGTCGCGTTGCTGCAGATCCATTAGTGGAGGATGATGATGTCATGGCTCCTTGCTAATTGTCACTGACAGAGTGGTGGGAGGGGGCTAAGAGGGATGGAGGGGGGGGGTTGGCGAGGGTGAGGAGCAGGGGCAAAAGAAAGGAGCGGAGAGGAGAGTGTGAGAGAGAGGGGCGGAGAGAGAGAGAGAGAGAGAGGTGGAAAGTGAGAGGGGAGAGAGGGGCGGAAATAGAGAAAGCGAGGCAAAGAGAGAAAACAATAGAGAGAGAGAGAGAGAGAGAGAGAGAGAGAGAGAGAGAGAGAGAGAGAGAGAGAGAGAGAGAGAGAGAGAGAGAGAGAGAGAGAGAGAGAGAGAGAGAGAGAGAGAGAGAGAGAGAGAGGGAGAGAGAGATGGAGAGAGAGAGAGAGAGAGAGAGAGAGAGAGAGAGAGAGAGAGAGAGAGAGAGAGAGAAAAAAAGGTCCCAGGGGACCAGTGTACCGGTCTGTTCTGTGTCTCAGTCGCCTCTGCTGTCTTCAACCTCCCCCCTCCCCCCCTCCTCCACCACACACTCACACACGTGCACAATACTAATTAAAGGATGCTGAGCTCGTGCTCGTCGCAGGGCTATTGGCTATTATGATGGGAGGAGAGAGGGGCCCGGTGTAGGGGGGGAGGGTTTAATTACACCAAGTGCCTTTAGTGGGGCTGGAATGGCCAAAGGACAGCGATGCTATGCTTTTATAAGGGTCTGTTAAGAGTATATTAAGATAGCACCACTCTCTGGACATTGATTTAGATTTGCGTGATATTTATCTGTGTGTTTGTGTGTGGGTGTGTATATGTATATGAGGCATGATAGGCTTATTTTAATTCATGTCGCATACAAATAAAAATTACGTGTCTCAGCATCGTAAGGGTTTTTCACACGGGTTCTTGACATGTAAACCGAAACACACAACCGACGGTTTCTCAGTGTTTTGACCGGCAAAGTAAGTCTTCTGGTCAGTTTGCCTCGGAGCGCAGTTTTTTGTGCCCCGAGCAGGGGTTCCTCCAAGTAGTGTGGGGGTGGCTGACGGGTGAGTCAGTGGTGATCAATAAGTAATGTTAAGTCAACAACTTTCAACAACAGTCACACCCTTTAGCAAACCGCCCCCACACCCACTGTCAGCAGCCTCGCCCATTCAGGTCAATGTGAAAAATGTACCATGTCGCTGGCTCTGAATATTTCATGAGGATCTCCGAAACATTGAGGACTCCTCCCATCTTACTGGGCTGAAAGAAACCTGTAAGCATGTTTTTAATCCACGCCCGCTTTCACCCCATGACCCAAGGGAGAGATAGAGAGGGAGAGAGCCTTTTCTTTATTGATTTATTGATTTATAGATTTGATCGATTTATCGATTTATTTATTTGATTAGTATTAGGGCTGATGGGTAATGTAGAAGGTAAGTCCGAAAGTATCTCAGAAGGTTGAGGAGTGTTGAGGTGTCCCAGAGCAAGACGCCTCACCCTGACTGATCCTGACGAGCTGGCTGTCGCCCTGCATGGTTGACTTGGTGTGTAAATGTATGAATGAATGGTTGTAAGGCGCTTTGGATAAAGGTCAAATTACCTAAATGTAATAATCTTATAATAATAATAATCTTACATTGATGTACCATTTAATTCATCCCAGGGTTTATTCTTCAATGCCTTTCTTCGTCTGCAATTTGACACTGGCTGTTGTTTCAGGCTTCCCGCTTTCTGCTCAAGTCAGTCTGCTATTGTCCTCCATTAACCGTAATGACTTCCACTACCCCTCTCAACATCAGGAGGAAACATTATGTTAATGGTACATTCATAAATTGAATCGATGATTTAAATGAAATATCACCATATGCAAAACAGGCTTTATTATTACTTTTGAATGCTAGGGACATTTGGCAGTGTTCAACTATGATAGGCCACACGGGGAATCACCTTCTGGCTGACCTTCAATGAAGATGGGCTGGTGATGGAGAGCTGGTGACTCATCTGGGAGAGCTAATCTGGCAATGCTAACTTTAGCTTGGCAAGTGGTGCATTCTAGAACCCTCAATGGCAGTCTTTTTGTTGCTGGAATTTCATCCAAACTACAGTGACGATTCTATGGTGCTGCTACTTACCGATACAATCCTGCAATGATAAGGTTCTTCTTATCTTCTCTGTCCCTCTGGTCTTCTGGACCTGAACTAGTCCAGTACCAAAATCTAAAGAGAAATCAGCAGGAAACAAAGCCTTCTCTTATCGAGCACCTTTTCTTTGAAAGACGCTGCCATCTGTAATTAGGGAAGCTGAATCAACTTAAAATTTTAAATCAACACTTTAAACCTACTTTTAGTTTACTCTCTCATTTGGCTCCTAGGAGTGTCCTTCAGCTCTC
>NC_044065.1:11023599-11073599 GCF_902167405.1 Gadus morhua
CCTTGTAAGGTCTTAACGTCCGCCAAGGACCCACGACGCAGGATATTAAGATAAGATGACCGCCCACAAAGAACCATCTCAGTATCATCATCCTCATCCCCATGTCGTAGAAGACAGACGTATGGACGCTGTGTGTTTCATTCATTCACTGCCCCCACGCTATGTCGTATGTCCCTTTAGTGGTTTACACACTGCGGTTCCAAAACCTAAAGGACTCCAATCTTTTCCTTGGACGGCGGAGTCAAATCGTTTTCTGTGAATGGGGGTTTGGAAGGCTGCCCACACACACACACTCATCCAGCTCTGCCGTAGTACCGCCATATAGCGCACACACACATTAGCATTCTACTACAGCTGGCGGAGAGGGTGTGAATACTAGCAGAGCGCACTCGCTCGTAGCAGCTCTCGTTTCAGCACCACAAGGCTCTCTGTGTGTGTGTGTGTGTGTGTGTGTGTGTGTGTGTGTGTGTGTGTGTGTGTGTGTGTGTGTGTGTGTGTGTGTGTGTGTGTGTGTGTGTGTGTGTGTGTGTGTGTGTGTGTGTGTGTGTTTGCGTGTGTGTGTGTGTGTGTGGCTGTGCGCATGTGTTCCTATTAGTTATGCATGTGTGTGTGTTTAAGTGTTTCTGCGTGTCTTTGTGTGTGTGTGTGTGTGTGTGTGTGTGTGTATGTGTGTGTGTGTGTGTGTGAGGTTGTGCACGTGTGTGTGTGTGTGTGTGTGTGTGTGTGTGTGTGTGTGTGTGTGTGTGTGTGTGTGTGTGTGTGTGTGTGTGTGTGTGTGTGTGTGTGTGTGTGTGTGTGTGTGTTCATATGGTTATGCATGCATGTGTGTCTGTGTGTGTGGGCGTATGGTTGTGCACGTGTGTGTGTATTTGTGTGTGTGGGGGGGGGGGGGGGGGATTTGTCCATATATAATCCGCATGATGAATTCAACAGCTGCATTTGATAATGAGTAAAGTGAGCGGTGTCTTCGGTGCTGTGACGGCTCCCTAATCCCACAATCTGTAACCGAGAGCGAGAAAGAGAGAGTACAGAGCCTCGCTTTCACGTGGGTGACAACCACTTATTATGGCTGACCTGATGACAGGAAGGATTTCTCAGGCTGCTCTGTCGTTATCGTCCGAATAGATTGATAATGTTTCGGGGGTTTTATCTGTTTTTTTTTTCCAACGAGCGAGAAACGCTTATTTTGGGTGTATGTGTGTGTTGACGATGATTCATTCCCATTACAGGTCGGTTCCCGAAATACTTCCCGAATACTAATCATTGATACAAAATACAGAATGAATAATCAGAGTTTTCAAGAATGTCGTAAATCAAAAGCATGACATGCATTCTTCGGCGCATTCCCTGCATAGAGGTCGTAATATAACACTTCATCAGTCACGGCTCGTTCGGTAGAGTCGGCTCGGGCCGCCGGAGAGAATGTGGGAACGCCAGCTATCACTGATGGATTCTCTGAAAAAGATAGAAAGCTGAAGATGAAGCTCCCTCTCCCTCTCAATCTCTAATCCTTGTTCCCCCCCCCCCCTCTCTCTTCTTACATTTTATTGAATCCCTTAGAACCCTGACTTGGTGGCTCCATAGCAATTGATCAGTGCACTTTGCCAACTGAAATGTTATGTATAGATTCTACATTAATTTGCATTACCATATTGGAATTGCTTCTTATTTTCAGTTGAATATACTGGTGGTCAAGTATTGCTTTGATTTATCAAGGGTGGTTTTGAAAGGGACTGCTAGTTAGCCCAGAGTGGCAATGGAGCGAGATAGTGGGAATTTGAAAACAAGGAGCTGTTGCAGATAAGAAATGTGTGCCAATTTACTTAATTAGGTTTCGCTATCCAACGTCAAAAGATAACGACGCACTAATCGATTAAAAATAAACACGATAGGAGGCTGTGAGGGTTACAACGCTAAATAAATAACACAAAAATCGATAGGCGGCAAAAAAATAACAGAATCCTACATTTTACCATTTTCGTTTTATGTCTCAATGATGAACTAAAGCATCGTGAAACACATCGACTCAACCAGCTAAGGAGAGCATTATGGGATATATATTTGAGCAGGGGCTCTGGCTGCTGCTGCAGAATCATGTGGCAGCTTTAATTGCCCACATATCAGATGCTCTCTGCTTTATGTTCAGCCCCTTAGATCTATGTTGCCATGGTTTTCTGCTGTAAAACTCTACTGCTACGGAACAATAAGCCCAGCATACAAATTCATGAAATATGACACGCGTGTGCGCACACAGTGCATTTGCACGGACACACACACACACACAAACACAATCCCCCACACACAAATTCACATTACAGCATTACACTGAACAGGTGAAACCCACTAGCCCTTTTCTAATATAGAATACACATTTACCACCTGTTTTATCTGTTAATGCACAAAGCACAAAAACACGCTAAGATAATACATGCATCCACACAGACTGAAGCCCGTATGGAACAAGAAATCAGGCATTGATGCACCTGTAACTCTCCGTCGCTGCTCCCCATGGGCAATGAATCACCACAGCAACAGATTAATGGAATTGAATTCCTCAAGCATGCCAGTGTGTAAGTGCCGTATCTTTCCTGTGTGTGTGTGTGTGTGTGTATGCGTGTGTGTGTGTGTAGGTGTGTGTATGTGCGCGTGATGTGTGTGTGCGCGTGATGTGTGTGTGCGTGTGCGTGTGCATGTGCGTGTGTGTGTGTGCGTGTGTGTGTGTGTGTGTGTGTGTATGTGTGCGTGATGTGTGTGTGTGTGTTTATGAGTGTGTTTAAGTATATGTGTGCGTGCATGCCTGTTTTCTATGTGTCCTTGGGCATATGCGTCTCTGTGCGCGTGCAAGTGCATACCCATGAGTGTGTACGATGAATTCTCTCCAGGCTGACAGTATTGTGATCGTAATGGATGGGATGCTCATGCGAGACACAGCACCATTTCCTGCTCATGAAGTCATACGTTTGTGTGTATGTATGTGTGTGTGTGTGTGTGTGTGTGTGTGTGTGTGTGTGTGTGTGTGTGTGTGTGTGTGTGTGTGTGTGTTTGTGTGTGTGTGTATGAATGTATGTGTGTGTGTGTGTGTGTGTGTGTGTGTGTGTGTGTGTGTGTGTGTGTGTGTGTGTGTGTGTGTGTGTGTATGTGGGTGCCTGCATGCGCGTGTGTGTGTGTGTGTGTGTGTGTTAGCGTTGGTCAAGGGCCCACTGTTCTGTGCGTTATTATATATATATATATATATATATATATATATATATATATATATATATATATATATATATATATATATATATATATATATATATATATATATATATTTACAAAGATACAATAGACTGGACTTACACAAACAGGGGCGAGTGAACAATTAGGTGAGTCATAGTGACCTAGATCAGCTCAACTTCTCCTGTAAATGTCTGAAAGCCACAAGGACTCTCTCTAGTTAAGTGAATTGCTTTCATTATGCAAATAATTAACCTCTCCCACAAAAAATCCCCTGGTATTCTTACAGTCGGAGATAATGAACAGGGAATCCAACTGGGATGCTTTATCACTGGAGAACACACAAATATATAATCAGGCAACGTAGCAGATGATGGTCACATATAGTGTGCTAAACCACCCACTTACGCCCACATACTCTCCAACCACACCATCTCAGTCATCCATTTGGATAGGCAAATGTCCCATTGCAGGCTGGTGTCCTACACCGGTCTAGTGTCCTACCTAGGGCTAGTGTTCCTCTAACTAGGGCTAGTGTCCTATCTCGAGCTAGTGTTGTACACTGGGCTAGTGTTATTCTAATTAGGGCTGGAGTATTACCGCGATCTAGTGTCCTCCACCGGGCTAGTGTTTATTAGCGCTGTGTCCTGTCTAGTCTAGTGTCTTACAATGGTCAAGTGTCCTACCTAGAGCTAATGTTATTATACTAGTGCTAGTGTTAATCAACTAGGGCTAGTGTTATTATACTAGCGCTAGTGTTAATCAACTAGGGCTAGTGTTATTATACTAGTGCTAGTGTTAATCAACTAGGGCTAGTGTTATTATACTAGTGCTAGCGTTAATCTACTAGGGCTAGTGTTATTATACTAGTGCTAGTGTTAATCTACTAGGGCTAGTGTTATTATACTAGTGCTAATGTTAATCTACTAGGGCTAGTCTTCTTCTTCTAGTGCTAGTGTTATTATACTAGTGCTAGTGTTAATCAACTAGGGCTAGTGTTATTATACTAGTGCTAGTGTTAATCTACTAGGGCTAGTCTTCTTCTTCTAGGGCTAGTGTTACTATACTAGTGCTAGTGTTAATCTACTAGGGCTAGTCTTCTTCTTCTAGGGCTAGTGTTCTTCTTCTAGGGCTAATGTTCTTCTACTAGGGCTAGTGTTCTTCCTAGATCTAGTGTTCTTCTAAAGGGCTAGTGATCTTCTATAGGACTGGTGTTATTATACTAGGGCTCGAGTCATTCTACTAGGGCTGGTGTCACCCTAATAGGGCTGGAGACATTTTACTAGGGCTGGTGTTATTCGACTCGGGGTAGTGTTATTCTACTATGTCTGCGTCCAGAACAATATGGATGGATGGGATGTGTTTTCAAGAAGAGAGGCATAAGCAGAGTCAGAAATAGTCGGGAAGGCTGAAAGAAGAAGAAAAGGAGAAACATTCATTGGCTGCGATTCTGTGGATTCTGCGGATTCTGCTCCCACTGGTCCTGCCCACTCAGCGTATGTCTGCGCTGTTGTTTTATGAGGCCGCTGGGCGGCTGCCTCCAACACTGGCTGCTCTGTTGATAACCACACACTGATCTCTGGTGTTCTGGGAGGGGAAGGGAGAGGGAAGTGAGGAACGAAGGAAGGAAAGGAAGGGTGGAAGGAAAGGAAAGAAGTAAACAAAGAAAGAAAGAACGAACTAGTGAAAAATCTGAAGAACTCCCACTAAAGACAGAAAGCTAGAAGGAAAGAAGAGAAGGAATTAGGGACGGTGTTTATTCCTCTGGAAAGATTGCAGTTTTTTATTTTTGCATTGTTCAGAAAAGAACAGAAGAGAAGGAGAAAAACAAAGAACAGAAGAAAACAGCAGAGAAGTGGAAAATATAAAAACAAGAGAGAGAAGAACAAATTGTGTTTTTCTCGAGCAAAAAAAAAGAAATGATTGCATCATATCTTCCCATCCCAGCAAGTCATGCTCCAGATGATCTCACATAACAACTCACCACAGCCATTGTGCCGGGGCATTAGGGACAGACCTCAGCACACACCAGATTCAAAATGGCACTCAGAGAGGGAAGGTTAGAAACCTTGGGACAGGAGTAGGAGGAGAGGGTAGTTAGAGGTATGTAACACGATCTCCCCTTCTGCAAAATGAGCTCCATCATCATCATCATCATCATCATCATCATCATGTCTTTGAACTCAGCGTATGCGTAAACCAGCATTGTTGCTAACAACCTGTCAGCTGGGAGCTGAACACTAGACCCTTAGCCCTATTATAGTTCCACTATACCTTTCGTTTTTTCAACACTGAGGCGTTGGATACACACACTCGACCTGCCTGTGGTTATGGAAAAAGATACTGACCAAGCCCTTTTTCCACCGTGCCCCCCTCAGGAAGGCCGTGGGGAAATGAGAGAGAGAGGAAAATACAAATATAGATTTTTTCATCCACCTCGCTCCAAGTTTATCAGTAGCTCCTTTCCTCCAAGCCATCTGATCATTGATTATGTGTTTGTAGTGCAGTGTGTGTGTGTGTGTGTGTGTGTGTGTGTGTGTGTGTGTGTGAGTGTGTGTGAGTGTGAGTGTGCGTGTGTGTACGTGTGTGCGTATACGTCTGTGTGTGTATGTGTGTGTAGATTCAATGCAATTACAATTGTCTTTATTCTAGTGTGCATTTTAGTGTGTGTGTGTGTGTGTGTGTGTGTGTGTGCGTGTGTGAATGTGTGTATGTGGGTGAATGTGTGTGTGTGTGTTTGTTTGTGGGTGCGCGCGAGTGTGCGGTTGCATATGTGTCTGTGTGTGTGTGTGTGTGTGTGTGTGTGTGTGTGTGTGTGTGTGTGTGTGTGTGTGCATATGCGTGTGTGCTCCAGACGTTGCACACCAACATGAACACCGTCTGTGCAATGGATTTCTATAAATTATACATGATGGAGTAGAGCTGTCCTGTTTGCATGCCAACAACTGTCTCCTCTTCTGGCTAACAGCTTGGTTCTTCTGTACACATCTTATGCACATGTATATATTACGGCCACCATTTGAACCGTTTGGGCTCTCAATATATCTTTCACACTATTCATATTCAAAATAACTGTAAACATTGCATACGTTTACACACATCACTGTATATGCATGCCCATAGCCAGCTATGAGCATTTTTTAAGAGCTAAATATATTTGAAACGAAATACTGTATCACTCTAAATACTGTGTGTAACCCGAGATGAGTGCATGCTTAATTAAGTTTGGACTTGTTATCTTGTGTCCACTGTGGGTGACACCTGGTGGTCTGTGAGCGAGCCGAACTCAAACCCCCCACCCAAAACAAACCTGTACCCCACCCGTGACCTCCCCATTGTTCAAACCCTCTACGGCCCTGTGTATATTTTGTGTGTTCCTTAACACATACATCAGATAACACAATAGGCCGTAGCTGATGTGAAAACAATGACAACATGTTTGCTTCATGGTTTGCATTACATATTAGAAAATAATTTGACTGCGATGCTGCAGCCTTATACTGTCCCATGGACAGCATTAGCCAGTCAGCTTGCAAGTATGTCAACTAGCCAATCCGTCAGCTGGTCGGTCAGTCATATAGTCAGTCAGTCAGTCAGTCAGTCAGATAGCCACTCCTTCAGATGGTCAGTCAGTCATATAGTCAGTCAGTCAGTCAGTCAGATAGCCACTCCTTCAGATGGTCAGTCAGTCATATAGTCAGTCAGTCAGTCAGTCAGAGAGCCACTCCTTCAGATGGTCAGTCAGTCATATAGTCAGTCAGTCAGTCAGTCAGTCAGAGAGCCACTCCTTCAGATGGTCAGTCAGTCATATAGTCAGTCAGTCAGTCAGTCAGAGAGCCACTCCTTCAGATGGTCAGTCCGTCATATAGTCAGTCATTTAAGTCAGTGATCCAGCCAGTGATCCAGTCAGTGATCCAGGCTGACGGTGAGTCAGGCCGTCCTGCAGTGAGCCAGTCAGAGGCCGCCCCCTCAGGGCGCCACACTGCACATCAAAAGGCCCTGCCCTGGTGACCACAGACACCCAGGCTCCCCTGGACCCTGTGGGCATGAAAGAAAATCCCCTCACCTGAGCCTCCGCATCACACAATCTGTGTGTGTGTGTGTGTGTGTGTGTGTGTGTGTGTGTGTGTGTGTGTGTGTGTGTGTGTGTGTGTGTGTGTGTGTGTGTGTGTGTGTGTGTGTGTGTGTGTGTGTGTGTGTGTGTGTGTCCTTTCCGCTCGACCCCCTACCTCCACCTCCGTCCCACCCCGCCCTATTTATCCAGTGGAGGTAGACAGCTGAGGGGCGGAAGGGTGTGTGTGTGTGTGTGTGTGTGTGTGTGTGTGTGTGTGTGTGTGTGTGTGTGTGTGTGTGTGTGTGTGTGTGTGTGTGTGTGTGTGTGTGTGTGTGTGTGTGTGTGTGAGAGTGTGAGTGTGTGTGTGAGAGTGTGTCAAGGGGTACAGTGTAAATAATGACTGACGGAGACTGAGTGGGCGGAGAGGAGACGAGAAAGTGGGGCGGACAGGATGGGACACAAAGCAACACAGAGACTGGAGGGGCCAAGAGGAGGATAGACTGTATTAATGCATCTGCATAAGACACTGTCCATAAGGCAGAATGTCAATAGATGAGGATGTATGCTGATGTTTACCTCAACTGTCGATAATGTTTACATTTAGTACATACTGCGTTTAGAATTCTGCTACTATTCTTTTATATTTTAACTTTTCAATTTTTGTTAATTTAATTTTGATCACTGTACTGTAATTATACTTAATTATGCTTAAATCTAGCAAAAGTCGCACAAGTATGTATGATTGTATGGTTTGGCTATTATTAGAAGGGTGGTTATCCTGTGTTTTTTCTAATAGATGTCTGTGTATTGTATTTTCTAAGCAGCCAGGTCGAAAAGCATGGTGATGGGCGAGGTGTCGCGGGCCACCGGCCGGCCTGCTTCCCCCAGCCTCCAGGAGGGGGCGCTGAAGGCCGGCTGGCTGAAAAAGCAGCGCAGCATCATGAAAAACTGGCAACTCCGCTGGTTTGTGCTGCGCTCGGACCAACTCTACTTCTACAAGGACGAAGAGGAGACTAAACCACAGGTAGACTATTGCAAAAACAAGACATCAAACAATGCAGGTGAACTGAAACTTACTGAAGCCAGCCAAGACCTGAGCCATTGCTCAAAATGTAGGCACCTTTATAGTTGTTAGTAAGCTACTCTAGTTACTTACGCAGTAAGCAATTTATCATAACAGATGGTGTGTGATTTTCATAATGGCCATCATTCACATATTAATGATACTGAGAAGAAAAGAAAAAGAAAAAGTCACATTATGCAAGTCTGCCAAATTATTCCAGTTGAATCCCATTTTTCTTTAAAATGACCTTAATGTATAACATTTAGGCCTATGTGTATCACGTTGACATAATGAGGGGGCATTATTCATACACGAGTCCATTATTTTCCATTGCTATTGCTTTTTCACTGCATAATAAGCAGCTGGTGATGTTTCTAGTTTCCATCTAAATGCATTCACTTGACTCGACCTTCTGGCTGAACCAGACACGCATTCTCCCTAGCAATCAGCCTCTCCTGACCTTGATACATCAGACCAGGGGGTCTACACCTGTGCTTTTATATTATCAGTTAATAGAGATGAGGGTGGAGGGGGGGGGGCAGTCAATTTGTTGCACAGGCTGCACCATGACTACAAGGGGGATGATGTAATCCAACAAGACAGCATGGCGCCTTGCACCTACAAATACACACACACACACACACACACACACACACACACACACACACACACACACACAAAGACACAAACACACACACACACACGCACACACATTCACGTGAGCATGAAAGGACATACATATCCTCTAAGTGTAATAATCATGTCCTTATAATGGTGTGTGAAATCTCATATCGATTGATGTGTATATTGTGCACGGCTTCCTTTTCCTTCATTCTGACGATCACAGCCTCTCCCTGTCCCTCAAGCACACACACACCCATACACACATGCACAGATAAATGCACATGCACGCACACACACACACACAAAAGCACGCACGCACACACACACGTCTTTGTGAGCATGCACGTGTGTGTACATACTGATGTGTGTCTCAGTTTGTGTTTCTATTCAGCGGTGGACAAATGGTGAGGGAATTTGACGGACAGCCTTTAATCACAGCCTGTCGATTACCCCTCCACTCTGCATTGATTTAGCATCCCTGTCAAAAGGCTGGCTGTGCACATGCATGCACTCATGTATGCATGCATTGCACACAAACACACACACACACACACACACACAGGCACACATATATCCAAACATACACATACACACACACACACACACACACACACACACACACACACACACACACACAAATACATGTACTCGCACAGACACACACAGACACACACTCCCCGGGGTGGGACCAGGGCTTGTGAGCAACTGTCAATCTGCTCCTTTTTCTCTTTTCTTTTGTTTTCATCCATCTTCTTCCTCCTCTAATCAATAGTAGATTTCAGGGGGTCTGAGGACGGGGGAGGGGTAGAGGTGGAGGGGGAGGTGGGGCCATCAAAGCAACCAGCCCCCCTCCCCCTCCACCTCCTACCCACCCACCAGTGTTCTGGGCTAATTGGTGGGGTGGGGTGCTTATGGATGGGGGTCAGCGCTGAAAGAGAGGTCAGGATTCTGTGTAGATTCAAGGCGAATACGCCCAAATAAATATTGAACACCCAAATGCATTTCACTAAATGAAACCTCCACAAAAAATAGATTCAAATCCACAATCCACCGAATAACACAAGAGTGGAATGATAGACAGGATCCAGTCTCCAAAGGACAGGTCAGGAAATCATCCATAGTGTAATGAATAGTCTATTCTCTCTCGCTATAACCTAAAGGACCCATCCCTACAATCTGCTATTTCCACACGATCTAAGGACTGTAGGTGCAGCCGGGTGGACCAATGAGAGACCGTGTTGAGCTGTGTCTCGGGGTTGCACTGCGGGTTGCGTTTCCTTGTTCTTCCTGCGTCGGTTCCCGCTCCGTTGCGCGCTACACCCGGCGTTATATTACGATCACACCGCCCCCTGGGGAGCCTCGTCTTTCCGCATGGCTCCTGCCCTCGGGCCTTTGCTCCATCCGTCCACCACACACACACACACACACACACACTCACACACACACACCCAACCCCGGCACCATCCCATTTGTTGCCATGGTGACTAATGCATGCGTCAGCTCGGCCTTCTGGTTGCCGGGGCCAATTTGGCGAGGAGGAGTCTCTGTTCTTCCCCCCCCCCTCCTCCGCCCCGTTTGATGTTGTGTGCCAGCCTGCACTGAGCCCAGTCTGGTAGAGGGAGCCAAGGCCAACACGCACACACACACACACAGACACACACACACACACACACACAATCAAACACACACATACGCACACGCACGGCCACATACGCACACGCACTCATAGACACACAAACACACACAAACACATTTATACAGACACGCAAACACACACGCACACACATTTACACAAACACACACACCCACAGGCTCCTGCTGGGAGGAGAGGAAATATATTCTGGTCATTTAGGGCTGAGCTCCGGTGCAGAAGATGTTTATAGATAAATATGTATGCATGGACCTGGTGGTCTGGGAAGGGGGAAAGGGAGAAAGGCATGGGAAGAAGAAAGAGTCGACCTAAATGTCATCCCCCGACCTGCTCTGTATCAAATGTATCTCTAAGTTGCTTTGACTTCAAACGTCTGCTTTGAGAGGGAATAAGTATGGAAGGAAGGGCCTTATCGGAGCCTCGAAAGGGGCTTGATTTCTCTCTTATAACCAAATGAACATCCCCTCATGCTTTGCCTTCTCCTGCAGGGCTCCATACCTCTCCAAGGCTGCCTGGTGAACGAGCTCTCGGCCAATCCGGACGAACCAGGAAGACATGTTTTTGAAATTGTACCAGGTGAGAGGTCCCCTACTTACAAATAAACAGTAAACAAGGAGGGCTTCTGTCTCTGAATAACAATGATTTAACTTTAACATAAAAATGATTCATTGACATCGCTTGAGGGATGTATCCGTTATGGTGATTTTCACCAAGAAAACAGCAGCTCCACCGTTAACTTGTATTTGTTAAATGCCTCTGTGATTCGTTGCCGTATGCATCACACTGGTGAAGCAGTCAATGCAGATCTGCTGTCAATACGTCCTTGCCTTCAATTCCTCAATCCATTTCCTCATCATATTTATTAGTCTACAAAGCAATTTCAACCTCATATCCATGAGGTTAAAACCGCCAGTTGTTCTGCTTCTGGCCACCAGGGACTGCTGTTGCCCAGCAATCAGATTCAGGCACGTCGTGGCCACACTGGTGCCTTATGTTTCTGTTGTCGTTCGTTTGTCACATCTCGGTCCACATGACAGCGCTGAGGGGGAAGGGACAACCAAGCCAACCAACAAATACTAGATGACCTATTGCTGTCATTTAAGTGGAAAAATCAATGACCTGAGGATATACAGAGAAAAAGATGGTCGATCCATCATTTCCGCTGACCTATTCCTGTAGATCTCAGGGCCAGTTAGGTTAGGCGTGGTCGGGTGGGTTGGTGTAGGGCAGGGGGTCTGTGGCGTGACTCTATGTGTCCACAGCCATCATTCGTTGTCTCGCTGTAGACAAACTGGCCTCAGATTGATTTACCCTTTCAAGGTCTTACTTAATCAATAAGGGCATTTGTTCATTTTCTGATGTTTCTGCCAGGGTTTTGTTTGTGTGTGAGTGTGAGTGTGAGTGTGAGTGTGTGTGTGTGTGTGTGTGTGTGTGTGTGTGTGTGTGTGTGTGTGCGTGTGTGTGTGTGTATGTGTGTCTGTATGTATGTGTGTTTGTGGGTATGTGTTTGTGTGTGTGGGGGTTGTGTGTGTGTGTGTGAGTTTGTGCATGTGTCTGCGTGTGTCTGTGTGTATCTGTGTGTGTGGGTGGGTGTGTTATTCCTCGGCAGCATGATATCCAACACTCTTATGAATTTATGAACCGTTTAACAAAACTGTGTCGCCGCAGGGCAACTGGTTGAAAAATGTAATCAGATGGTCCGTCAATCATCCTGGTTGGTGTCACACAGCATCCACCCCTTCCTCAGTCCATCAGTCCATACATCGGAGGCGTGTTTGCGTTGTGGACACCCTCCATCTCACCCCAACCAGCCAACCATCCACCCCCACATCCACCCTCCCAAGTGTTTAAAATGGGCTAGAGTGCCTCTGGGGGGTCCTTGTGTGGTCAATTTATGACCAGGCCACAAAGCATAGAGGTGCCATCTCCCAATCAGGCTGGGGGGCCGGAGGGCAGCCCAGCAGGAGCCAGGAGGAGGACAGGAGGAGGACAGGAGGAGGACAGGAGGAGGACAGGAGGAGGTGGGAGGAGGACAGGAGGAGGTGGGAGGAGGACAGGAGGAGGTGGGAGGAGGACAGGAGGAGGTGGGAGGAGGTGGGAGGAGGACAGGAGGAGGTGGGAGGAGGACAGGAGGAGGAGGTGGGAGGAGGAGGTGGGAGGAGGTGGGAGGAGGACAGGAGGAGGACAGGAGGAGGACAGGAGGAGGACAGGAGGAGGTGGGAGGAGGACAGGAGGAGGTGGGAGGAGGAGGTGGGAGGAGGTGGGAGGACAGGAGGAGGACAGGAGGAGGACAGGAGGAGGTGGGAGGAGGACAGGAGGAGGTGGGAGGAGGTGGGAGGAGGTGGGAGGACAGGAGGAGGACAGGAGGAGGACAGGAGGAGGTGGGAGGAGGTGGGAGGACAGGGGAGAAGCCAGACAAAATGGAGCAAAGACACCCAGAAGCGGTATGAAACAGGGTTCTCCTAGAGGGGGGGGGTGATGGAGGGGATAGGGGTTGTTCTGAAGGACACGGTGCTGGTGACAGGAGAGGGAGGCGGTGGAGGTCTGTGGGTTAAGGTTAACGTTTGACTCCGAGCCCAGAGCTTCTGGGTATGGATGCTCAAGAGATTCAAGATCAATAATGTTTTATGAATGCTTGGTGAGATATTTATGGAGACCACTCTGGGATTCTCCGATAGTCGGCACATTAAAACTCCCCTTCAGCGTTCTCAGAGAGTGGACCCGGTACGCGATAACTACTCGTCTTGAGAAAGCAGTCTGATCATCGTTATAAAACCCTAATTTATTACCTATGTCTGGGTGCCTCAGACGAGTCGTCTTTTTACTGCTAACTGTCAGGGTAATGCCCCTCCCTCTCTGGTCTCTCCCTCCCTCCTCCCTCCCTCCCTCTCTGCTCCCCCCCCCCCCCCCCCCATCATTCAGTTGGGTTGCTTTTCACGCCACCTGTGATTGACAGACAAGAAGGACCCCCCTTATCAGAAAAGCCCCGGGGGAGTTCTTAAACCTATATTGCCTTTAACGGAAGCAGTCACAGTAAACCGAAGCGGATATTTTCACAGCACATTTCGCTCAGTAATAGCTGACAGATGGCTGTGCCATTTCTAACTAATTACACTCAGAGTATAGCCGTTAAATCTTAAGCGCCTTTAAATGATCCATATTGGATTGGAGGGTCTTTAAGTGAAAATCTTTGGATATCCATCTTATCCTTCAAAAAGGGCCTGAGAGCAATATGCCAAGTTGGACTAATCAAAGCCAACTCAAGTCATGTGCTTGAGTTTCTATTGAGGTAGGCATTAATCCTTGTTGCTTTTTGGCATATATATAGAATGGGAGAGTAATCTGCAAACTTTTCCGAGGGCCAACTGAATACCGCTAAGCTGTCTTTTGTGTTAGCAAAGTGCCATTAATCCACCTGGGAAACAACAGTAGAGCCCTGTCCCTATTCCTTCCCTACACCCGCCGACTACACACTACCTCTCCGTGTTGAGCGCTTCGACGTAGCATAGGATGACAATGACAAATGACAATTAGGTGTAGCGGTATTGCCCTTTGTGCCCTCCAGATGGCTCTACGTACTGTGTGAATGCCCTGGCTCCACTAGGAGTAGAATGAGTTTCCCAGAATGCATTTCGACTTCTGATATAAACCATGGTCGCCAAAGTGGGGACCACTAATTGAATATTTTAGCAATAACGTTGTCCCCAAAAAAGTAATCAGTTGGAATGTTTTAGTCTAATGCATAAAAAACCGGAAATATTTGAGGTTACAATGTACGAAAAATGCCCACTACAAGCGCTTTACAAGATTGAGTCTATCACATTTTGTAGTCTTTCTTTTAATCTGTTTCATACGGAGCGGCATCAACCTCCAGGAGGGCTTTCAAGCGGAGTCAGAGGGCTTAGGGGAAGAAATAGCACAGGGTTTTAGAGAAATGTACACACATACACATCTGTGCAGCAAAAGTGCCTGTGCAAATATTACCACTTAAGCCAACTCATTATTTTGAAGTAGATGTTTGCACAAACACACACACACACACACACACACACACACACACACACACGCACACACACACACACACACACACACACACACACACACACACACACACACACACACACACACACACACACACACACACACACACACACACACACACACACACACAAATACACATCGTGCGTCTCTGGACCACTCACCCCACTCACAACAACAAACACAGTGTCGGGGCCCCGGTTCTCGGCCCCGGGGCCAACTCTGCACGGAATGACATCATGTGTGAGTACACTGTGTGTTACCATGGAGATAATACCCTGGTGCTGATACGGGTGGCCAACCTGAGAGACATATTTGTCTCATTCATTCAGTCATTTAGAGAACAAAGTGATGACAATCAGAGCATATAATCAACATTTTTGCATCTATGAAAAATTCTTAGTTGCTCGACCAGGTTTCGAACAAAACAGCTGAACATGTTGGGTTTTCCTCTGTGGTGGGCGATTCTCCTGATTTAACATTTAACCTGTATAGACGTAGTATGCACCACTGCTATGAGTGAGTGTTTTTAGGAGATTTGTATACCCCTAGTGACTCCATTACAGGGAATGCATAAGATATGGACGCATGCTGATGCTGAAGACATCTTGTGCATGAAATGTGAAGATGGTTTCTGGCGAGATCCAAGCTAAAAACATTTGGTATTTATCGGACAACAGCTGCTACATAAACAGTAGTTTGATGCACACACACAAACACACACAAACACATACTGAAAGAGATACGTAAACATCTACAAGATTAAGACTGTGGTCTGTCTCAAACCATCAACAACGCACAGCAAGGTTAGTCAAACAACCGAGGAAAACAAAACAAAGTAAAGAAAATCCCTGCTGACTTGAATCCTCGGCCAAACAAATGGACAGAAATCCTTCAGGAAGTAAAGATTGAGAGTAAGTGTGTGAGAGAGACAGAGACAGAGAGAGAGAGAGAGAGAGAGAGAGAGAGAGAGAGAGAGAGAGAGAGAGAGAGAGAGAGAGAGAGAGAGAGAGAGGGGGGGGGAGAGAGAGAGTGTGAGAGAGAGGGGGAGAGAGAGGGGGAGAGAGAGAGAGTGAGAGAGAGGGTGAGCTCTCACACTCCAGAGGTATTTGTGTCTCCCCAGGGGAGCTGAGGAGAAAGACTTGCTGCCCATGTGGATTAAAAAGGATAAAGAAGCATGGATGAATGAATGGACAAATTAATGAATGAATGAACCGCGGTGAACCAGAAGGGAACCGGCAACCGGCTGACAAACTCGTTGTGCAGGGTCTAGCTCGGGACGATTGGGATAATGGCTCGTTAGCTAACCGCTCGCTTCTCGCTGTACCACCTGAGACCTATGGAGATCACTTAAAAGGAACTTCCTGCTCGTGGAGGAACACGCGTCATGGCTCAGCATTAGCCCCTCAAACACAGTGCCAAGCTAGGGCCCCGGCCCCTCCGGCCCTCCGGGGCCCCTGGTCCATAGCAATGGGGCTCGCCTGCTGCAAACCAGGGAGACTGAAGAAAGAGCACCTTGAAGGTAACCAGAGAACATCCACGATTAACCTCTGTCTGGTCTCAGGCTTTGATTTATGGGTAACACTTACATTAATAGGGTATATTATTATATATTAGTACATTAATTAACCATGCATTGACATAAGTCACAAAAAATATAAGCATTAATAGTTAACTAATGGTCTGCTAATTATTTACAAATGGTGTTCATGTTAACTAAGGTAATACATTATTTAAAAGGGTTAGGGTTAGGACCCCACTAACCCTTGCCCTGTTCTCCTATGCAAGGGTTAGGTTTAGGGTAACCCTAATACTGTACAATAATGCTTGATACTGCCTTAACTAATGTTAATACATTTTGAATTAATGTACCCTTATTGTAAAGTGTTACCGATCAATTGACTTACTGTTTTGTCATTGGGCAGACACATTGTATTTATGAGTGACTTAAAGTGAATTCAGATGTCATTAAGGATAGGGTAGGGGTTAGGTGGCGTCTTGCTCAAGGAAGATGGTAGACGGTGGACTTTTGGGATCAAACCCGGAACCTTACACTAACCACTATAGACTATAGATCTGTGATGAGGCGGGAGTGTGTAATGTTACCACAGTGAATTCATCTGGACTGCGAGCAGATCAGATCATCTAGAGTATGTTCAGTCCCCGGAGGAGGAATACATTAGCTTTTTGATTTTGCACAGTTGAGAAACCGACACCGTGTACATCGACAGACACACAATCTTCTATCGACCGCTGCTTGCAGGGATTCACTTATTCTTATTAGGGGATTTCTATTTAATGTACAGAATTGTCAGTCAAGTCTGAAGTGCATGAAGGTGTTTATATTTTAAATCACCATATTGCTTGGATGTTTGTTTGTGTGTGAATGATTTCAATATGGCAAGATTGCGATGTGAAGGTAGAAACAGAGGAACTGGCTGAATCAAAATAGAGAATCTCTTGGTTATTTCATTTATATGTTTTACTCGCTGAAAGACACATCTGGCAATTACCACATGTCTGCACTTTAATGGCCCATCTGAGACCAAGAGAGGGTGACATTGTGTGTAACATTGTGATAATGGTCCTGGAGCAACAAGCCAGGCATTATAGCGACAATGCTAAAAGCAATTATATAAATATTGACCATGATCCATTCCTGTAAAAGCATAATAATGAGGGAATAACCATTAATCCTAACCATATTATGTATTGTCCTCCTCTGTGGCTGGCTAGCTAGTAGGATAACAATGTTGCTGCTAGTCTGTCTTTTCTTAAGACCTCCAGAAGGCTTACTCTTTTCTGAAACGTGAAGTAGCTGGCCATGAAAATACTGTTTATTGCACACAGTAAAATAGTACATTTTTGGTTGCGCACAGAGGAAATTCAAGCATAAGGGTTACGTTTAAATGTTAAGGTTATATATTAAGAAGGCCAAACATAATCCCATACATTTGCTAGTGCACACTTCAGGAACACAAGTTGGAGGTTTGAAAATGCGGTACGCCAGCAGTCATCCATCATTAAGTCTCATCTGTGGTCGCACCAGGGTGAGAAGTGAGAGAGAGAGGCAGTGTGTCACAAGAGAAGTAGGCTATTAAGTCCAAGGTTTTTTTAGTACACACCGTAATGGTGGTCTTATATAAAGGCGAACACCAGCTACTTTTTAGTTAAACTGAAAGGTTTAGCAGGTTTGTGGCCTAATGTCCCAATACTAAGAATTCAATCCCAAATACAATTTGACAAAATTACTGTTAATTACTTGTACTGGCCCTTTTAAAAAGATTTGTGTGGCAGGGCTAGCTAGCTAGCTAGTTTCTTTGACTTGCAGTGAAAATGTATTTAAAGGAAGGATTCGCTCAGTTTAAACAAAAGCCAAGGTCGGTTAAAGGAGCTGTAGGCCTAGTTAATATTCAAGAAAAAAAATGTTTCTCCGCCAATAAGAAATTTAGCATTACACAACGGATGGATTCCCCTAATAAATCATGAATGAGATGCCCAGATTGGTCAGTTATGAAGCAAGATGGCTCATAAAGAGGCAGGAAGAGTCAACTACAAACAGATATTCTCACATAAAATTCCAATCATTAATAGCTTAAGGATGCGATGCCCTTTATAACAAATTACAGTCAAATCACAGGTTCACAAGTATGAATGTGAGTCAGGAATTATTCTTATTGACTGTGGAGCAGTCTGTATTTGAGGACATACTCATCCACATTAATGAACCAAAATTAGACGATTCGATTTCACACCAATTTACAACGTCACAGAGAAAATAATTTGACATTTTACTTTGACACACACACACACACACACACACCAACACACGCACACGCACGCACGCACGCACGCACGCACGCACACACACACACACACACACACACACACACACACACACACACACACACACACACACACACACACACACACACGCACACGCACACGCACACGCACAAACACACACACACCATACAGAGCTGCAGAAAATGATATTTATTCCATTCCGGGCGGATCGAGGGAACCGAGACACACATTTCCGAGTGGAAAAATGATTCATTTTCAGAAGGAAACATTCAACACCCCCACAGCCCCCCATGGTGTCTCTTCCTGGGGCCTCTGCAGGGGGGGAACTCAAACACATCCACTCACAGCCACTCCTTTACCCAGGGAGAGCTGGAAGAAGGTTTGAAGAAGAGTCGATTAAAAAAAAAAAAATGGTGCCTTAATGTTCCTCTCCCTTTGACTTGCTTCTCTTTTAAGAGTTGTGATTATTCCGCCTTTGTGTGACTGCAATGTCATGTTGGCTGCAGGTGTGTGTGCAGGCGTGTGCGTGTGCGTCTGTGTATGTCTTATCAGACTTCCATAGTAAAGTATTGGAGAGTGGGGCTCCTGAATGTCTGGTTTCTGCTCGTGTTTATTAGGCCTTTTGGATTTCCAAAGCTTCCTTAATCTCCCTTATCATTTCCTGGTAACAGGAGCGGCCCTAGGGATCCAGCATTATGAATAAATAAATAGAGAGAAAGAGAGAGATAGACAGAGAGAGAGAGAGAGAGAGAGAGAGAGAGACAGACAGACAGAGAGAGGGAGTCAGACAGAGAGAGAGAGAGAGAGAGATTAAATGAACTAGCTGTTACAGACTATTGCCTCACTTCTACTGATACAAAGAACATCCTCTTTGCGACAGAAACTTAGCCAAGCATCCCCCTCCATCCCCCGATGTCTCAGTTTCTGTCTCTGTCTATCTCTCTCTCTCTCAACAGATGTAAAATAGTTATTAATCAGGTACAATAGTACTCCTGCAATGTTTATGTGGATCCTAATTTCTATGTTGCTAACACCTGCAGTACTAATCATATATTGCACTTATCATTATGGCTTTGGAGAAAATAAATTGCTTTTCATGGTCGTTCACAGTAATGGACTTCAGACCCAAGTGTCTGTGTCTGTGTGTGTGTGTGTGTGTGTTTGTGTGTGTGTGTGTGTGTGTGTGTGTGTGTGTGTGTGTGTGTGTGTGTGTGTGTGTGTGTGTGTGTGTGTGTGTGTGTGTGTGTGTGTGTGTGTGTGTGTGTGTGTGTGTGTGTGTGTGTGCACTTCAGACCAAAGTGTTTGCGTGTGCTGTTCATCATTTCAGTGTGAATTGACCGAGCTGGCTGGAAAGGGCACTTAGCTTTATGGCGCTACTGTTTATATTTGTAATTCCTTCTCACAGTTGAATGACTCAAATCAACACCACCAAACACAGACTGGCCTCGCATGACTGAGCACCCAGAATAAAGTGCTTGACCCCAAGCTGAAAGGTGCTTTGATCCCCAATGTCAAGATTAAGCTCCACTTAATGTACCTCCAAATGCTGCGAGTCTCTTTGGATATAAATGCTCATTAAGATTTTATGTGATGCAGTGGGGCCATCTAGTGGTATTAAAACCAAGTAGTCCTTGAGGATATTAAAAACCTGTCTTTGTATGAATATCAGCACTAGATATTTAATGGACTGTTACAGACGCAATACAAATCACCTCTTGTTCAAACCATAGTGTGACTTCCCTATTGTAAGAAAGGCTTTTCCTTCACTTGTGTGCCATCTTTGTAGTCTCGTTTCCAGCTGCCAATAATAGCTAGGTATTAGGCTACTAATTAAAAATGTGGGTGGGGTTCCCATTCACACATTCAGACTCATGGAACAAGGTTTTTTCATGAAGAGAAAGCAACAATTATCTGTTGTGAGGCCAAACTGAGCAGGCAGTCCGTGGCTGTTTTATATGTTGTGGTCATGGGGCTTATGAAGATACAATGAGAATCCATTTCTCTTCAAGTGCAGTGAATAAATCACTGTTTTGTGATTTCGATATCATAGTGCAGCTTTATACTAATACATCACTAATTTCTCTCTAATATTTTGCGTGGTTGAACAACAACCCCCGTCTCCCTCCTGAACCTGTCCTGTTCCCTCCTAAAACTCCTTCTGTCAGTCTCCCATGTGTCCTCCTGTCTGTCTCTCTCTGCTTCTGTATGTCTCTCTGTCTCTCTTTATCTCCGGCTGTCTGTCCTTCTGTATGCCTCTCTGTCTGTCTCCCTCCAGTCCGACTGTCCTTAAATCTGTCTTGTCTGTCTCTCATTGTCTTCTCCTCTATCTGTCTGCGTGTTTATCTATGCATCAACCCATCCGTCTGTCTGCCCGTCCATCCAGTCTTACTCTTTCTCTCTGTCTCTCTCCCCCACGGCGCAGGTGGACCAGGGGACAAGGACAGGGCAGCCATGAGTCATGAGGCCTTCTTGTTGATGGCCAACTCCCAGAGTGATATGGACGACTGGGTCCGGGCCATCCGCAGGGTCATTTGGGCTCCTTTCGGAGGAGGTAGGCTGACTAACCCACGCTCACTTTGGGCTCTGGACATTACGACACACACACACGGTAACGATTCTTCTACGTTTTGACCTTTGTCTGCATTGTTTAAGAGTGGACATAAGGTCAATAGGTAGAAAATCGAATTCTCACTGTCAGGTCTTGGTCTGGGTCTGGTCTCGGTGTCTCCGCACTTGACAGCAGTCCAGAAATACAACAAGGGGTTGCTGGGAGTCAACGGGCCGGTGACTGACAGCTGGGCGGGGTTTGGTCTGGTCTGGGCTGGTCTGGGGGTGTTGCATTACGCTGTATTAATAGTATGATCGTAAACACACACACTGATAAGACAAGTACAGTATGTATATATGTAGGCGCACATGCACACGCAGTGATCGCGTTTCAACACTTTCCATCAAAGCGTGGAGCTTTTACCACCCAGAAGCGTGGTCGCTGATACGACTAGTACAGTAGGCCCATAGATATGGACCATGTATATAGGCCTGTGCTATCGTAAATGCTACTTGCTGTGGTAGCTTGTGGGGTTTTCTATCATACATGAACTGTGTCTTAAATCATAGATTTATTGGCACTTTTCTAAAATATGACTTTGCAGCCCCTTGAGAATAAATGTTTGACTCACAATATCATTTGGGTGAATGTGAACATTCCCATGTTTATGCGATAACCTCATATTTAAACCGACTCGAAAAGAGGAAGAAAATCCCACAGACTGACATGACAGTCGTACAAAAACCGGTACAGCATGTCCAAGCACATTTTCAATCCAAGCGTCTCCAAGCCTCCCCCATCCCATACCCCCCACCCCCAATCCCACCCCCCCTGCTTCTCCGTTTACCCCCTTAAGAATAGACCCCACCGTCTCCGATATAGAGGAGGTGTCGTTAACGGCGGGGGGCCGTGCAGGACCCCACTGACCCATGTCTGGCCGCCTCCCTCACTCCTGGGCCCTGACATCAGCTGTTGGTTCGACAGCCTCCCTCCCGCCCAACTCTCTCCCGCCCAACCCTCTCCCACCCGCTCATTCCCAATCCTCGCTCCGGTGTTAAAACATAGTTTGGGGGAAAACCGTCGGGAGTGTTCTCCGATGAAAGCCGTTTACGGCCACGTCTCTGGGCCGAACCATCAGCTGATCAGGCGCTCGGTGGATAAATGCAGAGGGATGTATGAGAGGCGCGCTCTGCTTCTGTGCAGTCCGTGCTCCGTGGCGTCTTACTATGACTACTGGGACCTCTCCGCCGCGTGCGACTGCTGTGTCCACTCAGCAGGTACTGCCTCCCCTGTTCTTGTCCCACGGGGGGCACCGTACTTGGACCTTCATATTCGTTATGTGTTATTTCTCAAATCAACCAAGAGCTTGGTTGTTTCTGTTTTTACTTCGCATTTGCATCAAGAAAGATGGTGGTCTGTCTTATATTCTAACCATATTTTTGAAAAGTATGAATATAGATGACTGAACACCAAAAAAACGAACTAAATAACAAATAAACAACGTTACCTTACTGATGATATTGAAGATTTGATCTTGAATCATGGCAGGGGGTAGGATGGTGCAGTGGTTATGGTTAATCTGCCACAACCACAGGCAGGTACCGGGTTCGATACCTGGACGTCCACAGTCTACCTGTAGACACTCCTGAGCACGATGTCCTGTTGGAAATCCATTCCAACGCGAGCCTCTTTGGGATAAATAACCACCAGAGTGCGCGTCTCCCCGTCTCTCCACAGGGATCTTCGGCCAGCGTCTAGAGGACACGGTGCAGTACGAGAAGAAGTTTGGCCCGCGGCTGGCCCCCCTGCTGGTGGAGCAGTGTGTGGACTTCCTGCGGGAGCGTGGCCTGGACGAGGAGGGCCTCTTCCGCATGCCGGGACAGGCCAACCTGGTGAAGGAGCTCCAGGAGTCCTTCGACTGCGGGGACAAGCCCCTGTTCGACAGGTAGACCGCACCGATGTTTATCTGTCTGTCTGTCTATGTATCTGTCTGCCTGATAATCTGATGTCTGACCGGCTCACGGCCTGTGTGTCTTTGTCAGACTGAAGCACAGGAGGAGAAATCCAATTCAGCTTCGAATATGTAACATTATAACGATGTCTATCTAACTATCTATCCATCTTTCTTCATGTCTGTCTGTCTGTCTGTCTGTCCGTCCATCCGTCCATCCATCCATCAACATACCCATATGTCTGTTGGTATATCTGCTGTCAATCAGGTCAAGTCAAGTCAATGTTTGTATAGCCCTTATTCACAGTAACAGTCTCAAAGGGCATAACAGGCCATATATTTAGGACAGCCCCTTACCCTTGCCCCCCAAAAGATAAGAAAAAAATAATTTCAGTCAAGGAATAAACCTTGAGAATGCCTGCCTATATGTAGAATTTATTTTCAATTAGAATGAATAAGTCAATGTAAAACTCCAGCCCAAACAAAAAGCTGTGACTCTTATCTAACAGTACAGTGTAGTGCTTAGCATGGGGACGCCAGCCTGCAGCAGAGCGCTGTGTGAGGGGACTGTAACTCAATGTGCGCCTCCCCCTCCCTGCAGTAACACAGACACCCACACGGTGGCGTCTCTGCTGAAGCTGTACCTCAGGGAGCTGCCGGAGCCCGTCGTCCCCTTCGCCAAGTACGATGACTTCCTCTCCTGCGCTCATCTGCTCGCCAAAGACGAGGAGGAGGTGTGTGTGTGTGTGTGTGTGTGTGTGTGTGTGTGTGTGTGTGTGTGTGTGTGTGTGTGTGTGTGTGTGTGTGTGTGTGTGTGTGTCATGATTAATGAGTTAAACAGTTGTCTAATGTATCCCTATCAGGGGGTCCAGGAGCTGGAAAAACAAGTGAACTCTCTACCTCTGCCCAATTACAATCTCCTAAAGTACATATGCAAGTAAGCCATTTTTCTTTTTCTCTCAAACGGTATCATATCGAAGATTTGATTGATCTGCATTTGTAATTAATTCATAATTGATAATTTTACATTAGGTTTCTCGACGAGGTCCAGTCCCATTGTAACGAAAACAAAATGAGCGTCCAGAACTTAGCCACGGTGTTTGGGCCAAACATGCTGCGACCCAAGATGGAGGACCCTGTGGCCATCATGGAAGGTGTCAGCCATCTTCTCTTTCTGTGACCGACAGCCACTGTGATCAGCAGCTACATGACGATACTCCTTGTTTGAGATCTCAATTTGCTCAGAACCGATACATCAAACGGTGTTTTGACACATCTAGATCGCCAAGAGCACTCCTTCATAAACACAACACTGCATAAGACTGCGTATGTTGCAATAGATGTACAATAAATCAACAATAGCTATGTTATGATTATGATTTATGTTTCAATAAGATCTTGCTTTTTCCTGTACAATACTATATTACGACTGTAAATCTGAAAAATCTATTTTAATTTCATGGGCTACAGATTTCGATTCTAAAGCTCCGATGGCGTTGTCTTCCTTCTTCCTCCTCAGGCACTTCCCTTGTCCAGCACCTGATGACCATCCTCATCAGGGACCACAACCGCCTGTACTCAGGGAGGGACCAGGAGGGGCCGACCGCTCCTCAGTCAGAGCTCACCGTCCCTGGGCAGCAGCTGCAGCACCGCAGCCTGGGGGCCTGGATCTCCGAGGAGGACCTCCAGAGCTGCCCTCTCTCCAACGCCACCGGCGACGTCGACCTGGAAAGCAGCGCCTCCTCGCTGGACGCCAAACTGTGCGCCGCCGTCACACCCCCTCACCAGACGCCCAACCCCAACCCCGCTCCCCGACTGGGCCCTGCTTCCACAGGGAAGGGAGGAGGAGGCGGAGGAGGAGGAGGAGGCGGAGGAGAGACTGTGATCAGCCCCAGCAAACAAGCCAAGACGCTGCCCTCCTGGAAATACACCTTCAAGAGCTCCTCCTCCACGCCGCGCGGCCAGCCCCAGGCCAAGCAGAGCGGCGCAGGCTCCACCACCGACACCGCCAGCTTGTCTTCCGGCAGCGGTGGAGGCGGCGGTGGTGGTGGCGGTGGTGGTGGAGGCGGTGGTGGAGGCGGAGGCAGCAGCGGTAACTGGCTGATGAACGGTTTGTCCTCCTTGAGGGGTCATCGGCGCACCTCCTCCGGGGAGCGCTCGGCGCGCGACCGCGACTCCACGGGCTCCTCCCAGCGGCTCTCCACCTACGACAACGTCACCTCCTCGTCCAGCATGGGGAGCGTGCCCAGCGTGGCCAGCACGCCCTGGTCCACCTCCTCCTGCGAGATCTCCGGCCCGGACTCGGCCAGCAGCGAGCCCTCGTCCAACCACAACTCCGGCAGCAGCTCCGGAGCCGGTGCGGAGTCGGACAGCCAGAAGGAGGAGGACCAGGGGGGGGACGGGGGGACGGGGGCTGAGCGGAGAGGCTCCGCGGACCAGGAGGACAGCTGTGAGGCCATGGAGGTGTGTGGGAACAGCGCCGCCTGCAGCGAGAACGGGAACGGGGTTGTGGCGAGCGTTGTCATTCCGTCCATTTACACGTCGGAGGACGGGGACGGGGGCTCCCCGTCGCTGGGCAGCCTGGTGGAGGGTCTCCGGGACGAGCTCAGGAGCCAGAAAGGAGCCTATGAAGTCCGGATCAAAAAGTAAGGCTGAGTGCTATCCGTGTGAATTAACGTGGGACCATTCATACCATCAAATAAATGAATGAAGGGATTCCCAACCTTGGGGTCACCTGGTTTGCATATGTTATAAGCTATATATTTTTTATATATATATATATATATATATATATATATATATATATATATATGACATAAATGTGTTTTTTTTAGTTTTCAAGGCTTTCAGTAATGTCCTGTATACACGGAAAGTGCGTTGAGATACATATACGTTTGCGGGCGGTCAGCAAAGCATTATTTCGATTTACATCCCTGTTTTGTCGCCCTCTGCAGGCTGGAGGAGTCTAGTGCGGCTCTGTGCACCCACATGGAGCGGCTGGAGCAGGAGATGGAGCAGGAGAGGAAGAAGCAGCGCATGCTGGAGATCAAGCTACGTAACTCTGAGAGGGCACGCGAGGACGCTGAGAACCGAAACAAACTCCTGGAGAAGGAGATGGAAGACTTCTTCTCCACTCTGGGTGATCTCGCCCTTGGGGCAAGAACGAGCGATATATAACACGTGGAGCCACCATCGCTGGGTTTTTACACACACTGTAAACAACCTGCTGACTTCTGGGGTTCAATTCCAGCGGGTTCTCGGATCCATCAACTCCATCCAATCAGGACACGGCTTCCAGAAACATGGAACACGTCATTGTTTTGTTGGGAATTTCCCGGTTTGGAGTTAGAGGAACTGGATTTTTGATTGGGATTGGAAGATGATGAAATGTAAAAAATATATAAATAGGATGGACACTAGCTACTACTTGGCCGAGAATTATAAAATCCCTGTTGTGGAGAGTGAAGTGCTGCTTAAACCCCTTGACCAAACCAAGGAGACCACAAACTTTGTGCGTTCCATTTATCACACATGGATCCGATTTTATACGCAAGTCAGGTTCTTGTATGTATCCGTTGAGAGAGGGGGAATGGAATGGATTATGTGAAGTAAATATTAAGATCCAGTGAATGAAATCCCATTGTTGAATGCAAGCTAATGCTTAATCATCTAAGCAAAGCTGTACAATGCCAGTCATCGTAGAAGTATTCCCTGAAAGTAGCTTATGGCCTACTACTGAAGACAACCTCCTTTCATTAGAACGATCACTAACAATGATCTTCTCCTTTGGATCATCTACCCAACAGATCTTTATTATGGTAACAAGGGCCAAGCCTGTATGGAAGGGTATCCTAAACAAGGGGTTGTCAATGGTGCACAGTACTTAACCATAAGAGAAACAAGAGCTTGAGAACTCTTCTGCTTCGAGCAGAAGAGTGCCATTGATTTAGCAAAACTGCAGTAAAAAGGGAATTGTTCTACGATGGTTAATTCTGGATTGCTGGTTGATCTCAGGCCACTTGTGTGCCTAGCTAACGAACCATTGGACGTAGCTAGCTGCGTCCAATGTTGATATCCCATGCCCCTCTGTCAACAAAAACCGACAAAAAGTATTTGGTTTACACCAATACTTGCAGATGAAGGTTGTATACCTCAGAAGATAAAGTAACACTATAACAGGGACAATTTCAACGTGTGACGTGCGACTTTAAGCATTTACAATTTAGCCTATGCTGCCGTAAAAGCCAGGACATGCAGAAACGATATGAAGGTTGCTTGAAATCCATACCAAAGCCCCCAAAAGCTAAGACTTATACTCTGGTGTTTGCTAACCTGTATGACCTGTACAACCAGACTGGTAGCCATGTTGGTCTTGACACAGGAAGCTGACCACTGCCATCACAGTTAACGATAGCATTTCCTGGTTGTGCCTTCAGGGAAGTGTTATTAAACATATAAAAAAGGGTGCTGCCTTCTATTGCGGATTGGTAATTTAAACAGAAAGACATACAATGAAATACCTTCAATTGACCTGGATTGTGTCATTTATTGTGAAGCTGATTTTGTGTACTGAATAGACTGAATTTTGAATTGAGAATGTACTCTTCGTAGTGAATGTACTGTGTTGTGAATGAAACCAACGGAACCATTATTTTAAAATAGCTAGAAAACAGAATATCACTGTAGTTGCCCACAATGTATCAACCTTAGGGTTGATATCAGTTTGTACCACTTCACAATGTCTTTGATATAGGAATCCAATCACTAGCCAACAAGACAAGTAGGTTTAATTCCTTACTTATCAACCTCAAATACGAAAACATACAACAAATATATGATAGACATTTGTCATTCAAAAGACTTAGGTTCACGCAGTCATGTGTTGTAAGCATTGCATGTGGTTAAATTGTTGTCTTTTTAAACAAAGGTGCAGATAGCAGCACTCATTTCCTAAGGAGCGCACTGTTACCAGTATGAATTAAAAGTGAAAATGTGCTTTGGTTGGGAAAAGAAAAGGTAATCATTTTACTTTTCTTATTTTAATATATTTTGTACAGAAGAACATAGTAAATGTTATTCAATGGCCCTCGTTATGAGTAAATGTTTGCAAGTGAGGATATCAGAGTTTTCACCGTAAGTTTTTTTTTTATTTTTATGAACTGACAACTTAAGTTTACGGGCCTCTATTTTACCACTATGATATGTGGGTCGACAGGCCTCTTTGTGATGAATATAGGGGGGTATTTGAAATGGCGTTTCAGCATCACACCTGGTGGTAAAATGGGGGCCCTTTAAGCAAAATGTGCTGGACTGAAGACTTAACTATGTCTCCACAGAGCAGTTATGGTGCTTATTTATTATAAATCAACTCTATTGTAATGAATGAATAATCTATGAATAAATGAAAAATTGATACTGAAAAGACTTCAGTGGGAATGCAACAAACAAACCAAAGTATTGTGTCATTTGGATCTCATTTTAAGTGCCACATTACGATCGAAGTACACATTTTTTTGGCTTATAAAATGGTCTTCAACGTAAATGAAGAACACGGAAACACCTGAGTGATTCAAAGTGTATTTTACTTTATTTGCAGTACATGTTTTTTTTGTTGGTTGTTTTTTTTCTGAGTTGGCATCGTCCGATCCCAGGGCATGTATTCTAGTAGTGCACTTAATCGTTGTTTGCGCTTCTCTGGGGTCACGCAACACCAACAACTCTTAATCTACTTGCATGGCTGGATTCACTAGCAAACATTACAAACCAGCACCATACATATAACGAGTTTTTACAATTTTTTTTAGGCATTGAAACTTTTATCCTGTTTTGTTTATTAACATTATTTTCGTCTTACCACACAACCAAATCAAGATCTTCTGGCCATGATGAACATGAAGAAATCTTGTTTACTTTTCTTTTTTTGTGTTTTCGATCTCTGGCCGGATCTGATTGGTCGGTAAGACTAATTACAGAACAATATGATTATAAACAAGTCACAGCAAAAAAAAACGAAAATAAAAAAATGTAGTCTTAAAAAAGGGGAAACGTGTCGACAGTACCAAACATTTTCTCTACCTTCAGGAGACAGCTAACGTGGCTAGCGCCGGGACTCACAACTAGCACAATTTGCTGAAGGTATTGCACTGAAAAACAAAACAGAAAAATAGGAAAAAGAAGGGGGAGAAAAAATATATACATATAACATTTGTTTTAAACTTCTAGGACAAGTAGGCCTATACATAATGTACAAAACTAGAGGTCTGCTCAAATTAACAATGGTACAGTTTCAAAATAAATAAATAATATTTATGTTATTCACACGTCTTCCGTAGCTAATTCTGCAGGTAACTGAGTCCATCCGTGTCCATCCAAAAACTGGTAGAAACTTTGAGTGAGGTAGTCCATCAAAGCCTTAAATTAAGATTAGGTTTTAGCAGTAAAATAAAAACACCCTAAACAAAGCTTTCCAATTGTGACTAAGGCCAAATTCAAATAAAATAAAAAAGACAGAGCATGGGATAATAAAAGCATCATTTATTTTGCCATTATTGTCTTACATTTCCTGCAATTACAGCAGGAAATAAGCTCCTGTTGTTACCAAGTCATGCCAGCTCATCCGTGAGCCTAGGGGAGCTAAGTAGCGTTGTCACCACTATCCTTGAAAAAATTATAATAGTTTGGAAACCTGTTATCATTGGTAATTGATTGGAAGTTAAAAGGAATGTCAAGGTAGTAAATCAATTGAGTGTTTTGTGACGAAAAGCGTGAAATTAACCCAAACAAATACGTTTAACTTTAAAACGGATTTACCTCACTGAATTAATCTTTGCTATTCACAAGTACTGTTAAGATATGAATAGATGGATATTTCACAAAAGTACATCTCAAAGTGTGGCCAACCCAAAATAAATGTCTCATAGCGGATTCTCATCAAGGTCACATCAAATGATGGCCATTCAAAACTGGACCCACGCAGTATTATGTGACCAAACAGGGTGTTTGTAGCCCTCCGTTCTGTTTTTTAACCCTCAGGAGAACTCTTCCCATTTATCTTTAAAAGTATTACAGATTTTGAAAAGTCTCCCTAAAGCAATTGTAAGGAGAGGCGAGAAGGGAGATTATGAATAAATAAAAAATTTCAGAAATGTTTATGTCATTAGCTGTTACCTCAACCGTTGCAAAATGTGCTAAAATCTTGATCATGATTCACTAGTGTGATTTAAAGAAACAAAAGACTTTGACAATCCACCTTTTTCTTTCAAAACAACAGAAACGAAAATAAATGTTTGTTATTACTATGGTTACCCTGCAAAAAGACTACAGTCTCCAACTTTATCGTCAAAACATACAACAAAAAAGAAACAGTAGAAAAATATACAAAACATTTGCAAGAACGTCCACCTTTCGTGATTGATTTTAAACGTGTAACCTGCCATTTCTTACCTAATAAAACTCTCCGCGCCGAACGAGTACACTACCTCCTACGAAGTCGGGAATGAACACTTAAACAATAGGCACTTTCCTTTCCAATAATACAAATAAAAACACACCCCGAAGAAGGGCTCCATTATTGCATTCAGTAAATAATCGTCAGACATTAAGAGGGAGAGAGACTGTTTACATTTTTCTTATCTTTAGTTTTTCTCATATTGAAGTTAGGCTGCCATGCGTTGAAAACGAAGGGGAGTTTTGGTTTAATAATCGTAGTCACGCTATCAATAGATTTGAGTTAAAATCTGAAACCGTCGCAAAGAGCACAAAGATACATCCCGTTACGTTTCTAATAAAAGGATCTTGTATTAGGAAGCAAAACTTATCTAAATCATACTTACACAGTTCCCTCTTGGTCGTACGATACACATCCCTCAATAGACACTACAGATCCAACACCTTCAACAAACCTTCTCGACATCACACCTTGGTACTTACTGATACATTCTCTGTACACCCCAACTGACACGTCAAACCTCACAGCACTCGCAACCTTTCCATATCCGTAAAGCTCCCATAGTCTATGTCAATACATTCCCCCAGTATTTTGCCGTCAATGTGACATTACCGTTTCAAGCAAACCTCTCGAGCAGTGGTGGGGGATTTAAGTGTAAAGCTATTCTCGGGGCTATCTGAAGGGATGTACAATCCTACACGCCCACTGCGAATAAAACATAAAAAATAGAAAAGTAAAAGAAAAAAAATCAGCAAAAGAAACGCTTAAAAGCTCCACTTCTCCCTCCCCCTCACTGTCCCGTTACATAGCTTAAAAAGGAAAAAATAAATAGTACAATTCTTACATCTCACACAGCAGGGGTAAAATGGTGGAAAGAGCGGGAAATCAAACAGCATTTTGAAATCGCCAGCAGCTGTCAAGAATAAACTTAACATAACAAAAAAAAGAAAGAAAAAATATCGTTTCCAAAAGAAAAAGTGTTTACAGGTAAAGAAGTAGTAGTAGTAGTGGTGACTCACAAGGAGACACCCAATATCTTTATACAAACAAATCTTAAAAAAGGGAAAAGAATCAAACCGAGCGAAGCATGGTTTCAAAAAATTATCAGCTCCTTGATACAAAATACGGTAACGTGTTGTACGGAAGTATTGAGATCAATCATTTGTTGAAGTATATTCAAATGGCTCACCACAAACATAATTTTTTGAAGCAAAAAATAAACGGACCCTTGCTCTGTACAAACTCAATCTACATGTATATGGCGTGACGTAATAGTAGTAGCCTAAACACCAACTGAAAGATTTACAAAAACAACTAAAATAAAAAACAGATCACATGAAGAGGTTTTTCAATATATTTCTTTTTTCTTCTCAACGTCCATGAACCAAAAATCATGAAAAGTTTGCATCGTAGGATTCAGAACGTCGAAACAGGATGCCACAATAAATTAAAGCCTGGACTCAAGTTCAACAGAATTACCAAACGAAAAAGAAACTATAATTATAAAAAATAAGAAAATGTCCTTAATAAAAAAAAAAGAAGACAAGAAGAAAGAACCGAAAGGAACCAAAATGGCCACAGATAAACTGACCTCGATGCTACTCTACGAAAGCCTGAACAACAGACGAATGAGAGAGGGGGAGGCGGAACTGTGGGAGGGGCCAGTGTCGGGCTTGTAGACTTTGGGTCCTCTTCAGGTGGGTGGGGGAGGGGTGGAGCTTACCACCTCACACCAGAAAGAAAATAACTAGGAAGTTGTGTTTGTTGCCGTTGCGTTCTGTTGTTGTTGTTGTTGATAGTCATCTGCAGCAGCCCGGTGGGCCGGTAGCGCCCGGGCCAGCACTAGGCGATGGTTGTAGCTAAGGCGGGCTCCAGGCTGCTGCCGGTGGGGGCGGGGGCGGAGAGGGTGGGGTCGGAGACACCTGCGGCGGAGGCGGACGGGGGTTGGTGGTGCTGGTGCTGGGGGGGTTGGCTCACTGCTGCACCTGTGCTATGAGATACAGTGGCAATGGTCGGCGGTCAGAAAGGTAAAGGGTGGGGTGCTGGGATGAGGGGCAAAATAGTATGGTGGCCACAAGGGGCTTATGATTCCAGGCCAAAAGGTTCTGGGTCTGATCCCGTGTTCCCATCCTTCCTGACCTGTAGGCATCTTTAAGCAGGATGCCTTAGCTCCTACCTGCTCCTTTAACCAACGTATGTATATCGCTGAAAGCTGTTCTGTTTGGGTTGTTTAGGGGGGAAACACTTTAAAATATTAGGGGGTTGTTACTAGAGCTGAAAACGCTTTTAAATAATGGTGTTTGCGATTTGGCTGTGCGTCCTCGCACCTGCTCAGTTTTTGGTAAAACGTTTACGAGCTTCAGTAAAACCTTTTCATCGAATGTTTGCATTCTATCTTTGGGATCCATGAGCGGGAGTAAAATCCCTGCCTGCTGGTCGCTGACGTGGAATGTCTGATAAAAATGTCTTAATAGCGATAACTCAGTCCACTAACCTTGAGAAGCGGGCTGTCCCCGGATCAACCCATTCTTTGTCCTCTCCTCCCAGTCGACTTCTTTGTATATCAACTCTGTAAACAACACAGACAACCACACACAGCGTGTAAGGCCATATGACCAAGAACCAGGAAGGGAAGCTCGTTACCCAACGCAAAATAACACAAGGAAGACTAAACAACGTCAGGTCATTAATGAACAGAGGACGAGGGATGGAACAAATCAAATGTGACGCATTTCCACGCTGCTTGCTTTCACAGCTCGTCACCAGCATGAGTAAGAGAAGAGAGGGACGAAGACGTCTTCCTACCTTTCCACTCCTCTACCGTGTGCTCCCTCTCGTCCAGCTGTTTGTCCGTGATGAGGGGGGGAGGCTGTGAGACAGACAGACGGACAGGCAGGGGGTTCACATCTCTGGCACATGAAGGAAGATGGTCACACTGATCAAAGGGGGCGAGCCAAGCCGATTTGGAGTCTCACAGTCTGAGCTACAGCGAGGACCCCATTTAACACCCACTTAACATCTATCCATCGATGCCAAGACCAAGATCAAACTCAGAGCAGGGCTTATCGATTATGACAAAATTGATGATTGCATCTCCCGATATTGTGACTTGGATAATTAATTGTAATTCTGTGGGAACTAGAGTATATATAAATCGATCGACATGCAATTCATTGTACCACCTGAACTCAGGCATACACTCCTCCACCCAAAATAGACCATTAAAGTCTCCAAAATGATGTATTGCATTTTCAGACTTCAATCTTTTCAATCTTCTCTTTGCAGGGAAGCCTGGCCATAATAAACACATAAGCCTCAGATATCTCCCTCGTCGAGGGCTGTAATAACGCAAAGAACTCGCAAATCTTATCGCCACCATTTCCCCCCGACCTACAGTAGAGGAACATAAGAAATAATGTTTCTGCTCGGCCGTGTAGAGCTGTTGGATATTAGAGTTAGCATTCTCCCCCCTGGGTTAGAACCGTTCCTTGTTTGAGCAGTAGATAAGACCAGTGAAGAATCATCCAAATCTATAGCACTACTTTCATGAGAAATGAAACAAAACTTTTCTTCCATTTCCCCCAAGGTTGGTTACGGTTACGTTTACTTTGTATCGGTCTCTGGCGGTTATGAGACACAGGTTCAGATTCAACTTCAAAATAAAAGTCCCACCACCTGGGTGAACCTCTGAATGCCAGAATAATGAAGACAAGGCGTGTCGTCGACACTCACACCTCTGACACAGAAACTTTGCTCAACACTTTGCTCAACACTCTTCAGAACGGAAGAGGTTTAGCAATTAGCACAGGAAAAAGCTAGAACACACACACACACACACACACACACACACACGCATTGCTTACCGCCTCCACCTCGATGGGGTCGTACCACACGTTGATGTAGGCGTGCTGGAGGGCCTCGTCCACCGAGATCCGCTTGGACGCGTCGATCACCAGCATCTTGGACAGCAGGTCGCGGGCCTGGCTCGCTGCAATGTTCCGCCCACCCGCGGGGGGAAAATAACAGGAACAAGGTGGAAGTGTTATGAAGGAAATGTTGTGAGGTTCATTTGTGTGCCGAGTGTTTACCTCTGAAATATCCCTCTAGCTCTCCAGTACAGCACCTGGATTTGTTTTATTTCCACTTGGAAGTTTCCAACCGTCCCCATCTCTTTCTCAAACCTTGTTTGGTTTAACTCTTCCTATTCTCTCTCCTCTTATTAATCTCACCATATACATCCATAATTCATTCTTCTGTATATTTAGGTGTGCAGTTGTAGTTCCTTACAAAATTCAAAGAACCGTCACTTTTTCCATAACATCAGCCCCATTTCGGATGACAATAACACTATAGATGAGCGATGGTCAAAACCTTCCATAAGCCACTCCACAGCCCCAAGGGGAGGAGGTGGAGAACGTTCCTTCACCTTTAAGCTTGTTGTGCTCCGAGTCGGCGGGGAACAGCACGTCAGGGAAGAGCTTCTCGAAGCTGTAGCCGGCGTAGCGGGGCCGGTTCTCCACGTACGTCCTCACCGATTGGTTGAGCTTCATGAGGAACTCCTGCGAGGGCGTGCCCAGCTGCTCGATCACCTTGTTCCACTGGTCGATGTCTTGGGTTCACGGTGTTAAGAAAAACGATAGAAAGGCTGGGCCTCGGGGGAGGGGAGGGCTAGGGTTGGGGGAGCATTGGGTGGAGAGATTGCGATAGACCAGCTTGAAAAGCTGAACTGTCGGGAGTTTAAATCTTGTAATTAGTTTTAATAGTTTGGTCTTGGTGCCTGAATCCTGGTAAATCGCCAACTTCACGTTAGGTAAAGTCGGTCAACCAGATTTCAATGTTGTCTTCATGGACAGGAAGAAATCTGTGAGGTAAAACTTGTTTCAAAAGCAAACCGGATTTTGAACATACCACAGTTTGGCTAACACTGAGATGAAGGGTCAGGACAGACTGGATGCTGAATATCGCGCTTTCTAACCATATACACAATCACAGTGACAAACTGAAGCATGGCAAGGACTTAGATGTAGGGTGAGGAAGGACAGCGAATTCAGACGCGGAAATTCTGTGTTTCCTAACCACATACACAAATCACTCACGGAGGTTTAACAAATAAGGATTACTAGACAAAACAAGGCTTGTTCACAACGTTTTGTACAGATCCAGCCTCAATCGGCCTTGGCTAATGCACTTCTGTGACTCACTTCTAGCGGAACGTGAACTACATACGTGATGGAAAGAATAAGTTGTTTGCGGCAAGCAATGAGCAAACATTTTTGAAAGGGAGGAGACGCTGGAAGATTACAAACATTAGGAGGATTTATAGGATTTGATGGCTTATGGGAATTATGTCACTTCGGCCGTGCACAGCAGCTATTTAATACTTGTATTACTCGTACCAAATTCATATTGACTATTTGATTTCATTTGAGAGGGGGGGGGGGTACTGCAGACATTTAACAATACATACCCTTTAAAGGTCCCTTAACAGGGGACCCTGTTAAATTGCAAATCATGCTTGGATTACTTTGCATATGGAATAAGTAAAAAACATCTATCTCCAATCCAATTAGGTTTACAACTGTTTCCTGGCTCACCATGAACAACAGCCAGTCCCTGACGACCCAGCGGTGCCTAAGGTTGTGAGCAGGGCATGGGGGCTGGAGACCAGAGACATGGGCGTTTAGTAGGGTTTCTGGACGGAGGTCCAGCTTTAAGGATACGATCAGTACCTGGAAACAACACACTACCCCGGACCATTTCAGCCATGATGCAGCCAATAGACCAGACATCAACTGAAAAATGAATTGACAAAACCACCAAATTAGCATGCAGGACACGATAACAAACACAACAAAAGGGGAAAAAGACATGACAAATTAAAGAGAAAATTAAAAAAATATGCTTGGGTTTTTGTGAAGTACAAATTGGAACAAAATGGAATCCATGCAGTGATCGACAGGGCCAAACTCGAGCCAGTGTCCCAAAGGACGCCATGCTAATTTCTTTCACCTCAAATTCACATTAGCATTAATATTGTTAGCTTACAGCAGCTACGAGACACTGACTTTCAAGGCCTGTAAAAAATAAAATGATAAGTATATAAATATGGGAGCACCCTTTGTAATCTTACTGCAATTCATGGATTGTTTGGGAAGACCATTGATGAATTTGTGAATGTTTATATCTGTTAATCTAAATTTAGTAACTAATGTCACCTAATGTTAAAAATTGTTCTTTACCTGCCATCAGCGGGTTAATGAATAACACATGAATCACAACCAAGCTATTTCTTGATGGTTTACCTTGGATACACATGAGTATGTTTTCTGATCATACAAGGAGGGTGTCTCCCAGAATTCCTTTGGTGGTTATGAAAGAGCAAACTATTTTTAATTCTATTTCCCGTTTTTCCCCGGTGATATCGAGCCACAGGGGGGGGGTGTGTGTGTGTTCGTGTGTTCGTGTGTGTGTGTGTGTGTGTGTGTGTGTTCTCCCAAATAAAAGCTGTGTGTTTGGTCGTGCCAAGCATTTGCACAAAATAGAATTTCAATAGATGCTCAGGGACACACGATCGCTCACGGCGTCGGATGAAACAACAGGATTAGAACAAACAATACAGGAGTGGGGATGGAGTAGTTATCATCTTTTTCTCGCTTCCTGCCGCATTCGCATAACTAGGAGACACCAGACGCTGCTGCAAGCAGTTCAAGGATACAATCCCTTCCAGGGAAAAGGATTTTGTGGCGAACCATTTCTGCCAAAATACAGCCCACAGCCCAAATATCCACTACATACACGCAGCATAGAGGGAGAAGGAGGAGGAGTAGGAGGAAGGGAGGGAGGAAGAAGAGTTGAATAAGCAACATAAAGAAGGTGATTAAAAGCAACAAGTCAGCAGGAAAATATAGGTCAGTGTTTTGAGAGGGCCGAGAAGTAGGCGCAGACGATTCTTGCCAGAAGATTCCACTTCTCGGGGGTTTAAGGGGTGGTAGCTAAAGCTAAAGCATTGTTTAGATGCATCAGGTGATTACAGGTGAAGTTCTAGAAATGACAAGAGAGGGTTAATAAAAACCGTCGCTCATTCCTTTCCGAGGCGTCCGTTCGGAGGCAGATTCAGTGGTGCCAACAGAAGTGTGCAGACATGACAAAACGAGTGCGTGTGTGTGTTAGTGTAATCTGTGTTCGGCAAAAACAAGACACAACATGCAGCCTTCTTCAATAAAACATCAAACAAAAGCCCCAGATGCCGGGCACTGGGATCCCTGATCATTAAGTATCCCACGATGCACTGCTTGCCAATGAGCAAACTTCCCCTCCCCTCTGTGTCTGACCTTTACAGGTGAAGTGTCCACCAACAGTCAGTCAATGAGTGAATGAGTGAGGAAATGAGTGAATAAGTGAGTGAATAAGAGGGGGAATAAGTAATAATAAGTAAGTAATAGTAAGTCAGTTCCCCCTCCCCCTCCCCCAACCCTGTAGAGACGGGCATGCAGGAGCAGGCCAGGCAGCAACAAAGTAACTCCTCATTGAGCGATGCCTCTGTCAATCAACCAACCAGCCAACCAATCCCCGCCCACTCCCCACCCCTCACTCACCGTTGGCCTGGTAGCCCATGCCCAGGATGACCTCAGGGGCGCGGTAGTAGCGCGTGACCACGTAGGGGGTCATCAGCAGACCTGTGGCGGCGGTCCGGGCCAGGCCGAAGTCCAGGATTTTCAGCGTGCAGTCGGACTTCACCACGATGTTACTGGGCTTCAGGTCCTAATGGGATCAACAGGCTGGGGTGAGAAGGCCGGCTTGACTCAAATGGAGTCTGTTTCGATCCAATATGGCTTGTTCAATTCAACTTTAACCATTTGATTAAATTAATTAAACTTTATCTCACTGGTTTATGAACGTTATTTTGAATGAGGTTGAAGAAAAAGATTCTCCTTGGAATTTTGTTCTGGTCAATCTGTGCTTACAGACTTTTTTTGGAGGGAATTAAGGCGGCATCATTATTTTCGATCAATCCACATTTTTATTCACCGGACTTCCAAGTATAAACCTCTCTGGCAGATGCAGAGTCACCTGCTCAGCAACGGACCATAACACATGCAATCTCAGGCAGTGGATTTGATATATATTCATCTTCCTCTTTTGAATACGACTCATCACCTTAATTAACATTACCAGCGTGTTGCAATCGCACGTGGGCTCTGGAGAAGGTCCGTTTGCGTTCGGGTTCCAACAGTGGAAAGGCTCTGTGGAACAGCCATAGCGAGTGGCGGGCTCTCCGTGTTTGATGACAACCAAATCACACGGCTCATTGGCCCCGACAGTTGATGTTTAATTGGTGCACTCAAAGAGAAGCAGGCTTGAGACGGCCCTCTTAGTGCTGCGCGGGGAAGGAACTAGGTGCCTTTGTGGAGGGCCTTTGAGACTGAGGTGTGAGTCATTTAGAGGATATATTGTTTTGTACACGATAAGCTTGATTTGAATGGGCTCAAAGCACAGACAAATTCAATCATGACATGAAACGGCTCTGTTTTAGTTTATTAAAGTTATGTTATTTGGCCTAATCCTTCCCGTTTTTCGGAGGGAGGGGGTTGTTTAGAGCGGACAATAGCGATGCTACGTAGCTTGTTGCCTATGGGGCTCATTGCTTCTGCCTGGGAGAACAAGGGGAGAGAGCGCTACACTAAGCTACTCCTCCGTCTCAGAGTCAGTCACTGACAGGCGGCTTTGTGTGTGTGTGTGTGTGTGTGTGTGTGTGTGTGTGTGTGTGTGTGTGTGTGTGTGTGTGTGTGTGTGTGTGTGTGTGTGTGTGTGTGTGGAATATATGAGGTCTTATATGCAAAATACATGGCCTGTTCTTAACTCAACATGTATTTCAGGAGACCCATGCACGAAAATGTATTTTCATAAACTCGGAGGCTGAGCAACATGGCGACACTAATGAATGCAAATCTGTATGTGTCAGTGTTCATCTGTATGTACGTCAGTGAATATGTGCATGTGTGTGGGAGTTGATCTCCGTGCCTGTGCGCATATCTGTGTGAGTGAGTCTGTGTTCATATGTGTGCGTGTGTTAGTGAATGCGCCCATGGTAACGTGTGTGGCAATGTTTGTGTTTGTATCTGTGTGTGTGGTAATTTTTGTGTGGTAGTGCGCACGCGAGTGAGTGCATGCATGTGGATCTCTTTACCTGTGTGCAAATCTGTGTTTGTGTACCTATGTGCGTGTGTGCTAGCGACTGCGTGTGTGTTCGTGCTTATGTCAAAGGTGAGTGAGTCACCCTGACTCACGCGGTGGATAATGCCGGCGGCGTGCAGGTGCTTGATGCCGCACAGCATCTGGTAGAGCAGGTAGGACAGCCTCTCGTGGTCCAGCTCCATCTGGATCACCTGGCACAGGTTGGCGTCCATCAGCTCCATCACCAGGTACCTGCAGTCCCCACACACACAGACACACACACACACACACATTAACACACTCGCACATACACAATCACGCACCACCGCACAACGGCTATATTCATCACTTGCTCATGCTTTCAGATACGTGTGTGTGCCGTAACATGCTGCTGTGACAGACTCCGCCGACAGATGAGGCTGAAATGGGTCTTAAACGCTACAACATAAAAATAGAGGGAAAGCATTACTTAAAGATCTTTTCAAGGGCAAAATACAGTATATTAATATATTATTCATAAAAAAAGCAGATGTAAGCCTAAAGGGAGCCCAAAAAGAGTCCATCAAAAATAGTATTAAGGACGATTTGTAAATGTTTGTTAAATAACAAAACAAATCTGTAATGTTAATTTATAACTGCTCCCCTACACTTCTCCGTTGCAGTGTGCTGTAAAGTATGTTTCTGAGACAATGACACCTTCACATTGCTCTCTGATGCACCAATACACACAGCAGGGAGTTCACTGTAGAGACTGACGCCCCGTCCACACGAAGCCGGTTTTTTGGTGAAACCGCATAAGTCTGGACGGACGGCGTTTCGGCCGTCCATCCAGACGGAGCCGGCGAATCCGGTGCCCGAAACCGCACATTTCCCCAGATAGATTTCAAATCTATCTGGACCCATGCGGTTTCGTGTTAGGATTCGTGTCGCCTGAAACGCAAACGATGACGTCATTAGCCCCCCACCAGCTGGGGGACGTCAAAGTTGCGTTGAATTAAAAAAAAAATATATATTATTATTATTTTTTCTTTATTCTTTTAGTCGCTTTAAATAAAGCCCCTTGATAAATTGAATTACTAACTGTACATTAAAAAGCATTTCTGCTCAATTTAAAAGGTTGAATCTCTTCGTGACTGAATGTTTGTATACAGCGCACAGGCTGTATGCCCGCAGGCTTGATGCGCTCCACTTTTTTCCGTGGAGAGCCAGTGCCTTGAATATTTACTACATCGTTCCTACAGCTCGATGCGGTTTCACAATAACTCTGTCTTTACGGAGATATTCCTGAACCGCATAAAACGAAACTGGATCATTTTCGCCCGCTTTGGCTCCGTGTGGACGGGGCCTGGGGAATGTTGTGATTTATATAGGAAGAGCCCCCATCTGCCTCCCTAGTGATAAACATATCACTCCAGAACTAGTTGTGTTTAGATAGTGGAATGGAAGTCGTTTTTTCTATCGTCTCTGGAAGTTCGTATTGAAATTGTATTACAATTGTGTTCATTCCTAAAATGTAGCCCAGACACAATCGGACTGCATCAAAGTCAACCGATCTGATCAATAAATGAATCGTTCATCGATTTGATCTATTAAGCGTCTGTTTCAAGGGACGCATGCGGGCCCTTCACTATGCCTAGAACTTAGCAGCGGAGATAAAGATTGTTCTTCATTTCCCTGGTTCATCTGGATAATCTGGCGGTGTGAGGTCACGCCCCTGGCTAGAGATCTTAATACGATCAGATTACGGAGACAGCATCTCACACTTGAAATCACACGTATATGCATGAAAACCCACCACCCATGGGAAACTGCAACATAAAACAAATACTCACACATCTTGGAATTCCTCCTGCGTCTTCTGTGGCGTGAACACATTTAATAAGCCGATAATCTGCCCACATAACAAAACAAAAGGGGATCAGTTATTCTGCGGCCGTAGCAAAATTAAATGAAGCACTTCAAGACTTCCTCATCTGAAGACCGGTTTTGCCGTGTTCCACATTAGTTGCAATGCGAGCAGCAATACATTCACGAGAGAGAGACACATCGTAATATGATAGGATCTAACACAATGACAATACAAAAACAACATGAAGTAACAATAGCAATACATAGAGGTACACACGGTTCAATAAATATATATTTTACGAATATACAGATCTATCTTACTTCTATTTGAATTCCTTCTAAAAAATAAAGTTGATGCGAAACCTTTTGCTTGCACTGAAAGGTGCGACAATAACACAGTTATAATTATACACGTGTTAAACATATCAATGCATGAAAAAATGTGTGAGAGAGAAACAGAGACAGAGAGAGTTCTACTTTATATGTACATCCCTGGTACTTTATATTTCCCATCTTTAATGTGACTTACGTTCTTGTGATTGACACATTTCATTAGCACCAGTTCTCTGTAGGCCCGCTTGGCATGGGTCTGGTTCTGAAAGGGCCGGCTCAGCTTCTTAATGGCCACATTTCTCTCAAGGTTGTGGTCGTACGCGGAACTGAAAAGAGGAAGAAGGATGGTTTAATGACTTCAAATGGAATGCCTCCAAGGTGACTTGCTTGACTTCACATACATCAACCAAGATATTCTACCTTGAAGATAAACTTCTGCTCAAAGATTTTTTTTTTTTTTTGTTGTATCTTTATTTCACCAGGTTGGACTCAATGAGGTTTAACATGTCTTTTACAAGAAAGACCCAGCCAAGACAGCGTACAATAAAATACAATCGACACCACGTAAACATTAATTTGCACAAGCAGAGAAGAACACCTACAAGGCCAGACAGTTCCAATGTCCTCCTGCATCAGTTTCAGTCCAAGAATTGGCCATTGACTTGTGTTCTGACAGCATATCAAGCAGCCCAAGTCCCATCTTGTTTTGAAGCTCACTCCATGTAGCCTGACAGCAGACAGAGTTGTCAACTCGTTACACTCCATTTCCATCTTCAGTCTGACATTGCCTCCGATCACTTTAGACCCACATATCTGCCTGAAGCTAACGTCATTATAAATCTGTAGCCATGCTGGCATCCAGGTTTTCCTGGCTAGGTTAAAACAAACCATGATGTTTGGTGATATTGAGAAGACATCTTAGTAGATTTGGAACAGCCTCGATAGCATTTGCCATTGTTATCACTCCTCTTTGCTTCTGGAGAACAGCTTGACAACGCCATATATCCTGCCCTGGGTGCTGATTGGCTCATCGTTATTCCCCCCTGTGGTGTTCATTGGATAAATAACTTTGTTTTAATTCATAATGCCAAACCAGATTCAGTCAACATCGTTGGAATGTGCAGATTCAGAGGTCTGGACCTTGGCCGACTTCCATGATGAAAAAATGCCTAGAAACTAGATGGCTTTCTTATCAAACGAGATTCGAATCTATTTTTCATTGTACAATGAATAACCACAAAAGGTGATCTCTGCATTTACCCCATCTCTAAGGGCAGGGAGGCCCCAGCGACCTGGCCAGGGGACAAACCCAAGGACTACTGCCACCAGTGCCCATGTTGGAGGGCCATGGTGGAGCCAGCTGCTGTTAACATAACATGCATGTCTGTGGTGTTGGGGGCAAGCCACGTGAACACGGGGAGAACATACCTTGTGTCCTAAGATGTTCTGTATGTAGGATTTGGTTTGGAAATGGGATTTTTGTCGTTTTACATTATTGTGAGCTGTAGAAAAGTATTGGATCTCATGATGCCCTGACAATGGACCAACGGAAACTCATGGCTGGATTCAAAATTCATATAGGTTTAGGACAACCACAATCAAACGTTCTCCAAGCAGGGATATATTTTGAGTATGAGCCAGGGATTTTCCATCCCTGGCTGGAAAGAGCCTCAGGATTCCTGTCTTCTCTGCCTTGCTTCATTCATTCATTTCACCCTGACTCCTGGCGTTTATCATTGAGTTCCAGGCGACCTTTATCAATCGGTGCCGTCACTCAGACTAACCCTTGTGTCAGGTTAACCTGCATGCGGTCCATAACCCTGACCGTCTGTATCTAACGTGTGTGACATTAGCCATCAGAGAGGATATTGGCATACAGTTCCCCACACGTGTATGTGTTTGTGTCTTTGTTTGCGTATCGGGCCAGAGTTCATTGTAGGTGCCTCAGCTCTGGTTAAATTAAATTCACAAATGGGCACCAGAGTCCTCCCGTCTCGTCCACATTAAATAGAAAAGTCCACACACGGTACTTTCCATATGTTGATGTGCACAATGCGAATGTGTGTGCGGGCGGAGAGAGGTGATAACTCGTTCCAGTAGGGCTCGGGTGCATTCCAACGGAAATGGTCTGATACAATTGTGCAACAATATAACATTGCAAGAGATAAGACGCCAGGGTGAGAGACACATGATTTATTGGCATTAATGTGGTGCAAATACAGTTTTCATGCTGAAACTTGTAGCCATCCTAATGCTTGGTTTCGTAATGTTGCTTCTTTTCTACACAATCAAAGATGTAGGCTACTTTCTATTTTATTTTTCTCTATGCTTTATACATTTAATCCAAAGCCATTCATCAGTGAATGCCCCTTAGAGTTCCATCATGCATTTTTATCTTCTGCCATGAGCGAATAGCAGAACACTATTTCGCTCACTGCATTTTCACAATATTTTTGAATGACAATCATGAAAACGAAACAATGGAGGGGGATGCAGAAGCCGAAACCTTTGATAAATATGGTTCCAAATGAAATAAATAGTACTGTGGGCTAGTGGGCGCCCAACATAATTTAAAAAGTGACGTCTAGGTGGACACGCCCACTTGTAATGTTAGAAGAGGAAGCTAATCACACTCAATATGTCACCTTTAAGAAAACAAGGCATGGCTGATTGCAGTGGCACTAGTAATCCAGCTGTGGCGCTGCCCGGCAGCTGGATGCATGCAGTGTAAACACTGCCATAGATGGACACAAAAAACATTGTGTGCGGCTTTTGTATCCAACAATTATGTGCAATACAGATTAAACGGGGGTAATTTAAATTCCAGCACTCTGATGGCCGCAATGCCAGTTTAAAGGACTAAATTACAGACTGTTTAATATTAGTATTTGTTTAGTGTGAGGAGATTGTCTGAGATAGCGTAATAGAGCTGAATTAGGAAAGAGGTCTAGGTTGTCTAAAAAGGGAACACAGGTGTTTGGACTTTCACTACTACCCCAGAAGAGAGTGTTTGGGGAAAGTCTATTGTTGTGCTCCTATTACAGGACGAACTGCAGAAGTACAATTACAAGGTGGTTCTTCTTATATAATTGTAACTCCTTTTTGCCTTGACAACATTGTGAGAGTACAGAAAACGGAAGATCACCCTTTACAAGAATTCATGATATGCAAAGTCATCGTAGGAAAAAATGTCAAGACAGCATTTAAGCAGCATATAAGGTGTCAAAGTAAATATCAGATGGAGGGCTGGCTGGCTGTAAGATAGCAAGCTTTCCAGCTTTGCAATAGTCTGCAAATTGTTAAGTCAAAAGGCAGCATGAGAGGATAAACAGGAGGTGCTAGAAAACATATCGAGCTAAAAATAAAAAGAATGGGGAGTCAGCTGGATAGCTGAGTCAGAAGTCAGCTCATTACTTGTCATGAAAAGAAGAAAAAAATGGTATACTTGATCTAAGGATGGATGCATGGATTAGGATGCGCGCTAGTGCAACACCTGCCACTGAGTGCAAAAATCGACATGAATCACTCCATCTCCATCTAAATTCAGCATTATGGTCAGCTTGGCGACTCACATGTACATCCTTCAAACGATCTCAAGCACGCATGGAGCACATGCCGATAGACGGAGTCAGTAACGAAAGACGTTGCTAACCACATCTTAACAATCACAGCTTTCCAACCCCCCCCAGGCAAAAAAAGGTCAAGCAAATCCCAACTACTCCCCCGCCACCGAGATGTGCGTCAGCCTATTCACAAAGCCACAGGCAAGGCTGCGTCTATCTGATCGATGCAGTATGTGTTGGTTAAAATTAACAAAGACTCGATCAATCAGAACACCAGAAGTCTGACGTGTCACATGGCGATGGTTGGAAGGCTCGTGGCCAGCAGTCTGACTGTTGCAGTCGTGGTCCTGTTAATCCCTGTTTAATTCTCAGGAAATACTATTAATATTATAATAGAACAATATAATACTGTACGTTTGGAATAGTAGTTCTCATAGTTCTCCAGTGGGAGAAGTGTTAGTGTTCCAAAGCAGAAACTGAACACAAATTGGGAGAAGATCCATAGCTGGAATCGACCCTTTAATTCAATAACTACATTGTTGTAGCCCACAGGACTCACAAACAAACAAGACCGAGTTGAATGTAAAATGGAAATAACTTCTGTGCCTTACCAGACGATTCCCTGTGCCCCGGAGCCAATGGGCCTGAGGTTCTGGTAGCGCTTCAACACAGTAAACGTAGAATCCCCGACATCTAAGCTGTAGAACTCCTTTTCACGCTTATTGCGATTCATGATGAAGACTTGGGAGGGGGGGGGGAAATCGTCACGTTTTAGGCATCCAAGTCGAGCTCACCTGCAGAGGAAAGGAGAGAAAACGTGGCGGTTACAATGGGTACTGTTTACGTGGAGTATTTTCTTTATAGTGATTTAAATAGGAATTATCTTCTTTTTTTTTAAGACATCGAGTTAATGAAGATATACGGTCCACAAATTTTCATTGACGAAAGAAAATGTCAAGTTGTTAGCCATTTTATGGTTAAAATCTGTTGAGTTATCGGGAGAAACATCTGTTTTCATTGGGATTTTTCAACAAAATAGTGGTCAACAACACCAAGAAACAAACAATGACTAAATAATCCCGGCAACGGGTAGAGCTAAGTGCTAAGCAAGCATGAAGAATGGATCAATTTCAACAGAGTGGTAGGATTTATGTCTGTGGAGGCAATGGGAAACTAGATGGATTTCCAGAGTTAATCACATTTAATGCCCTCAAAATCTCAAGCACCTGGTCACACAAACATGGATCAGAAGTTTCCCCAAAAGCCCAACGTTTCAAACAACAATCTTAAATGGCTGTCTGACTAGAGAACTGATCAGGTGTGAATTTACGTCACCTAATGCTAGATGATCTGCGTCACATGCGCTACAACCATGTCCCGTTGTTTGAACCCCAAGGTCTGACCATTTTAAAACACTGTTCTTACATTGTGATTAGAGCGTGTCTAGCTAGTTATCAGGTTGCACACTTTTTCTGGGTGCTGGGATTGATCCCCACTTTATCTGTTGGGAAACTATCTAGAACACACTGACTGCTAGTCATATTGAATAAAGGTTTCAGATGAATATATAGTAAGAGTGTTCCACCACAGCTCCCCACCCTCTTGTCTTTAATAAATTCCTCTCTGTGTACAGTGTTTCCTCTCTGAAGCCCATACTTGATGTACATATTTCTCCCATGTTCCCTTCCTCAACAGGCCGGGGCATTTACAGATTTATTCTCCGTTGTTCCACGTATGTTGCGCAATATTTTTTCACAGTGATCCTGTCTCGATGATGGAAGAAACCTGTTAAGACAGTCCTGTTGTTGTGACACACGGTGTTCTTTGACAGTGTGTGTTTCTTCACCAGCTCTTTGGCTCCATTTGAGCGGGACGAATAGGGTTGGTCGTATGCCAGGCAGCACTAAGAAGGTGCTAGCTGGAGGACTCGATGGTAAATGGGTTGATGTTGACGTTTTATCCAATAACAGAGCTCAGACGTGTTCAATTATACTTGGACTCCCTTAGATCACTTGGTGTGGACTTTATAAAAATAACTTGGGAGGAAAATACCGCTACTTCAGCATCCCATAAAACTGCCATGCTATCGGCTATAGAGGGAGCACAAGTGGAGACAGCACTGGGAAATTTAAGTGATGGAGAGAAAGAGAAAGAAAAGAGGAAGAAAGAAAACGAGAGAGGAAGTGAGATAAATTGAGAGAGAAAGAGCGAGAGATAAGTGGATCTGATGGTGAACTCTTCTTAAGACAAATCATTAGTCAAATTTGGAACACTGAGCTGAGAGGTTTGTTGACGTGGCGACGGCTGAATATCCCACGGACCCTGACATTCACTGTGTGGCCTCCTCTCTTCCCCTCCTTTTCGCTCATCCTCCTCGCTCATCCTCCTCTTCTCTCTTTATTGTCTCCAGGCCCATGTGCACTATAACCAAGCTCGCCTTTCTGCTTCCATTTCATTGGGGCCATCTCTTTCTCCCTGTTCTTTTGTAGACCTGCCTATCCCTCATCTCCTTCTCATTAACAGCAGGCTTTTATCCAAAGCATCTTTGGTCATGTTGCCTTACATGTAGGCTGCATGCAGAAATTGAGCTTAGCACCCAGACCATTCAGCTGGGAGTTAAATACCCTTTCCTAGAACACTATCCCCAATAGCATTAGACAGTCTTCCATCATCTCCCCTCTGCTTTGGGCTGTCCCCCCCTCAATCTCCTCCTCCCCCCCCTCCCCCAACCCCCTCTGACTGTCTATTTCATCTATCTCCAACTCCCCAGCAAAGACTCTGATCCCAGTGATGTTGTCTCTCCGTCGACGGAGAGACTGCAGAACAAGACGATCCTCAACCACACAAGAGGAGGCTGGCAGGCAGACATCAACAACACTGCAGAACTCGAGGTCTATTTTGGATCCGTCACCAGGTAGAGACTAGAGACACTTCTGAACATAGGGCGAGATACCAAAGAAACACACACACACACACACACACACACACACACACACACACACACACACACTTCGATATGGCCAGGCGGGCCGGGCCCGGGAAATAAGGCCAAATTCTCCTGTCCCCATATAGGTCTTTAATATCTCGATTACAATATTGCTTTTTCTCGTAGTCCAGAAAATAAATAGTCTTTATAAAATAACCACATGGTAAAGTGTATTTTTGTATACTCCTGTGGGAATTGAATACTTGGCAAATAAAAAGAATTGAATATGTTCTCATTTTATAAAGAAGTTTCAAGTGAACCCAAATGGTAAACACAAAACAGTTTCTAGTGGAGCAGTCAGTTGTCACACACAAGGTAGGCATGTACACACTGACAAAATATAGATTCTGAACACCGACTAATAGACATAAACCCTTACAAAAATAAACATACCTTCTTGGAATCAGCCAAAGGGGATTCTCAGACGAATAGTTATTTTCCCTTGCTACTTAACTTTCATTTGTTCATTATTATTTATTAATATCTTAGGTTATAGTAATCCTAATTAACTTTATAAAGTATATAATTTATCCGAAATGCTTATTATATTAACTTATATGAACTATATGAAGATAATACATGAATTTGTTACTCTCTAGATAATCCAGGACTAGACGATGATCTGGGAAAGAAACTTATGGTGTGAAAGACATTTTTTCAGGCCTTCTTCTCAACTCAATTTCTAGGGGACAGAGGCTAATTAGCCATGCACAGCTATTCTATGCCGCATTCTTTATGAAAAGGTCCCCCTACACCACTGAATACACGACAAGACATGACCGTGGAATTGGTGCAATAGTATAGTAGGTATGTTTGCTGGGAGACTGTGTGTGTGACTGTGTGTGTGTGTCTCTTTATTTGTAGCCATTGTAAGTTATGAACCGTTGTTGTTTTCAGTATTGTGTGTATGACCTAGACTTGGATAAGCCGCACAAAGATATAAATACGTTATATACCAGCAAGCCTATCCTATTGGCAAACGTCTCCATAAATACAATACTGAGGATAGGGAAGGCCAACAACTGATTTTGAGTAGTGCGAGCAGTCTTTTGAGAGTTAAGAATGATCGAAAATGAAACACCTAAACCTCCCCAATAGTGGTTAAGTTTTTGGACTCACTCTAAATCAAAACATTCTGGTTGGAAACCCCAATACTCACATCTATTTGTATGCATCCTTGTGTAAAATAACTTACATAGCCTGCCCATTAATGACCAGTGTCTGCTACATTAATACATCCGATAAGGGGTGGTTTTATGTTTATATTTTGAAATTTCAACCAGAAATACATCAGTTTTGCAGCAGGTATTGCTACAATGAGCCCACTGAGACCTACAGTGACCTTTGTATTTCTCCTGGCATACTGCTCGGCCACGCTGCAGGATAGGTCGACCACAACGTCACAGCACCAGAGTGGAGCAACTCTGCCAAATGTCCCCCAAACACATCTTGATGGGGGAGATAATAACTGCATGTACACACATGTAGGGCACACACACGTTGAGCACACACACACACACACACACACACACACACACACACACACACACACACACACACACACACACACACACACACACACACACACACACACACACACACACACACTCTGCTACTTTGTATGCACAGTCACATATTAAAAACAAAACACGTTCTATAAAGGCAGGCATAAGAATGGTGTTAGGTATAGACTGCTA
>NC_044065.1:11078599-11096099 GCF_902167405.1 Gadus morhua
GCACTTAATGTAGACCAGTATGCAATATTTTCCACCAAATATACAGTTTATTGATCGTGTGTGTATGTGTGTGTGTGTGTGTGTGTGTGTGTGTGTGTGTGTGTGTGTGTGTGTGTGTGTGTGTGTGTGTGTGTGTGTGTGTGTGTGTGTGTGTGTGTGTGTGTGTGTGTGCGCGTGCGGGCGGGCGGGCGGGCGGGCGGGCGGGCGGGCGGGCGGGCGGGCGGGCGCGTGCATGCGTGCGTACGTGCGATTGTGTGTGTGTGTGTGTGCATCTATGCATTCATCTCTACATGCATCAACCTGTCCATCCATGTATCTACTTCTACACCCTCCCTCCATCCCTCTCTCCCTCCTGCCCTCCAGTATGGGTACGTTTGTGACCCTGGCAGAGGTGTTGGAGGCCAGGGGGTCACCACTGGATGAGGGGGAGCTCTGGGGTCTGCTCCTGGCCACCGCTGAGTCCTTGCTGGAGATCTCCTGCAAAGGTATCCGTCCGCTACGCGTCTGGTTTCCATAGCGTTCTCACCACGGTCCAAAGCTGTGTCAGACTGTATTTGAGGTTTGAAAGGGAGGAGCCCATCCCTTGTTCTGCACCAACATCTGGTCAAACCCAACGGATCAGACAAAGGAAATACAATCGTAATGGATGGTGTAATCCGATGCGATCCACTGACAAATCCCCGCCAGAAACACTATGCTGGACTATCGTTTATAATACTAAAGGACATGTAGTATGGTAACCTTATTTCACTGCAACGGTAAAGTACCTGAGTAGTCGAATCGTAGTCATTTATTGACACCGATAACAATATAAAACCGGTATCGGCAGATAAATAAGGTTGTAGTATGGTTAATGGATTTGAAATGAATAAGTGATATGGTGCTCTTAACTATGCTCAACTAGAACAGCATGACGTACGCACTGCCCATGTGAGAGGTTGGAGTCCCATTGGGGTCGTCACGCTAAGATGTACGCATGAATGCATCCATCAAACGCCCTATATTCAACAATAAAGTATGTCCTGGTGTTCTTCCTCCAGGCTCGGGGAACATGTGCAGCGTGCTGAGCCCGGGCTCGGTGCTGCTCTCGGCCAGTGGGAGCCTGGCCTTCAAGGGCTGTTCCCGGTCTGAGGATGTGGCCTCCTTCACGGCCCCGGAGGTCCGTCAGGGTCTGGTCGCATCCAGCCGCACGGCAGCGGAGAAGGTGGACCCCACAACACGTCATCAGTACCGCTGCACAACTATGAATGAACTGGTTTCTTACATATCTTGGTATAGTCTTCTACTGGTTATGGGGTTCATGACGCCCAGTAGAAAGGTTATGGATTCAAACCCCAACTTCAACAAGGTTAATTTTAATTACTTTGGATCAAAGCGTTCTCTAAACAGAGTACATCTTAGGGTTTCATTTAGTGCCACCTTGGGTTCACACCACTACCTGACAACCGCTGTTTTCTGCTCCTTTGACAAATAACAACCAGTTCTGAACAAATATTGTTTTAACTGTGTCATTGCCACATGGTGGTTTGTGTGCAGATGGCGGTGTATTCCATGGGGATGATGCTGTACTGGTGTGCGGATTACCTGCTACCTCAAAACCAGGTACTTTATTACTGTCTGTTTAAGTCAATCAGTCCATCAATTAATCAATCAAACAATAGATCAGTTTATCTATCTTAGTTGGCTTTCTCCATTTTTGGCTCTTTATGTAAGCTCTACCAAAATAATTAATCTGAATCTCCTTTTTTGACTGGTTTATTTTCTCTCCTTTGTCCCACTCTTTGTTAATCACTCCCTGCCGGTCGGTGTCTTGCTGCCCCAGCCTGTCCAGCTGAGCAGCGAGCTGGACAGGCTGCTACTGAGCATGTGCGAAGATGTGGTGTTGAAACGGGCCGATCTGCTGGCGGTACTAGAGACCTGTGAACAGCACCACACAGCCTCTCTGCTGCCCCCTCCTGACAGACTCATCAAACAACTAGTGGAGGACGTTTTCCGGAACTCAGTGAGTTGGGCTACCCAAGTTATCATTCATTGTTCTTTATTGTTTCAAGCTATAGTTCATTGAGTTAATTAGCTACAAGGAAGGGCTATTTGGGCCATTCGAGGTTATTAAAAAATCTGGTAGAATATATATATTTTTTCAATATACTATATTCCAGGTTCCAACAATTCTGACATACATCTTTGTCTTTTTTTTTACCTTTCTTTGTACCTTTGTAGGTTGATCATGTTACCATGTCTGAAAATGGAACACAACTCACAGACCGCAGTCAGACGGTTAGAGACAGATTTCACGGTATGGTTCATCAATAACACATCATAATATCCTACAAAATACTAAATAGCAAAACATTTCCAGAAAAACCTCAATAAATTATGCAGGGACACCATTCTGAAAGTATTTCACGAAGCTTTAGTATAGATTCTTTGACTGTTGGAATTCCAATTTAAATCTGTCCTGTGTCTTTCCAGCTGGTTATTTTAGTAACTCTAACTGGGCGATGAGGAGGAAGGCTTCCAGAGCTTGCTCAGGAGCCTCGTACCGAACAGAAAACGCAGGGTACGTGATGCGTCCATACTGCAAATAAGTTTGGCAGTTGAAATTGGACGTTTTCTAATCAACCCTCTTCCTGTTAGTTTGATGTTGAAAATAAGACGTTTTATTTAGTTTAGCAAAAAATCGGCATGTAACTCAATATAATTGGGGAAACACTCTGAAAACATCAACAAAAATATCAAAATATAATTTTTGCCTGTCACTTTTCTTTCTTCCTTTTCTCCAGAGTTTCTTCGGGAGGTCGTTACAGAGACGATTACACCCGCTATCAACAATCGAACCGCACCCCTTGTAGTCCGTACATGGACGGTGGTCGCGATACCAACCCACGGGCCCTCAACCACTACAGTTCCACCCTTAGTCTGAACGATAAGAAACTCAAGGTGGCTCTACTCTTAATGATCAGTACATTTATTGGATTGTTTTCATTAGAATGACCTTATGGCAGTTTTGGACAATGATAACCCCTTAGCAGTGTATACCTACTAGCAAAACCATGATATATGTGATCCTTCCAACTAAAGCATTAAACAACCAAAACCAAACATTTATTATGTGTTGCAACAGCTGAAATAACCTTTCCAATGTCACAATTAAATTATAATGTACATAAATTATACTTATATACTTATTTTACTGTATATCTTGAGTTTCTTATTTGTTATGTAATTCTCAGAAATGCTATTTAGAAATGTTGGAGCGGATTTAGTTGGTAGCATTCTGCCAGCTCACTGCTCGATGCTGCTAATCTCTACACACTGGACCTTTAGGTTAATACGGCTTTGTTGTATAATTGTCTTCGATAGGAAATGGGCCCAGAGTTCATTAGAATGCAAGATGAGCCCCATGTTGTCTTGGAGCTGCCAGGATCAATAATGGTGAGTTTAACGGGGAGTTGATAATCCATTAATACGCAATCAGACAACAAAGGCATCTCTATACTCCATACTTCAAACGATCTAAGTATTCTTCAGAAGTCCATGATGAATTTTCCCTCTCTTCTCTCCCCCTTTCTTCTCTCCCTCTCTTTTCTCTCCATCCTCTCTTCTCTCCCCCCTTCCTACCTTTCTCTCACCCTTTTTCTCCCTTCTCTTCTCTTTTTATATCTATCTCCTCTCCGCCCTTCTCTTTTCCTCACTTCTTCTCCCCCTTTCCTCCCTCTATTGTCCTCTCCCCATCTTCGTCTGCTCCTCTCGTCTCCCCCCCCGCCCTCTTCCTCTCCTCTCAGTCGAGGAAGGGGAAGGCCTCCTCCACCCAGAGGGAGGTGGGTGTGGTGATGCCCAGCGGCCAGAGCCTCCAGGTGAGGTGCGAAGCGAAGAGCCGGTGCGGGGACGTCTTCGACATGATCGTGGCCCACTCCAACCTTGTGGAGCACTTCTACTTCGGCCTGGCCTACGTCGACGGTAGGAGGAAGAGGACTCTGTGGGTCGTGTGTTGTGTTGTAGAGTAGGATCTTGTAGCGGCTGCCCCGCCTCCAACGACGGAAGCTACTAGTTTTTGTTGCCCCCAAAATCCTGCATCCGCACTTGTAGGCATCCTTCAACAACTAGCCAAACCCCTACCCTGTTTCTTTATGAGCTGGGTCTGAAGTCACATACCTTTGAGTGGTTTGGGGAGTGAGACAGATTCATCATCGTGAGACAGAGTTTCCACTAAGGAAAGGGAGGTAGGGAGTGTGGGAGCAAGCGTTGGAATATCTGGATCTTAAGCCAGTTAATCACAAACTCACTACAACAACATTTTATATTTGAGGTAAAAAGGTCCCAAAAATATACAAATGGAGGGACCTATAGGAACAATGTGAGAATGTGCAACTGACAGTCTATCGAGTTGGTTGGGTCTGTGTGGAAACGTCTAATTCTCTCCCTTTTCTTCTCAGACAATGAGTTCTTCTTCCTGGACACTGACACCAAGATTTCCAAGGTTGCCCCCGACTCCTGGAAAAAAGTGCCTACGACCCCCTTTATTCTCTACTTCCGGGTCAAGTTTTTCGTCAGTGACATTTCCCTGCTTTTGTAAGTGAGACACATTCTCTAGTTTTGTATGTAGTTGTCAGGATATATATTGTGGCGGCTGCCTCTACCCAAAAGCATAATTTGGCTTCAAGTCATCGTGTTCGTTTTATGAAATGGATCGTGTTATCCATTATTTTTCTGACAGGCACAAGTTGAGCCGCCACCAGTACTACCTCCAGCTGAGGAAGGACTTCCTGGAAGACCGCCTGTCTTGCCACGAGGAGAGCTCTCTGTACCTGGCGGGGCTGGCCCTGCAGGCAGAGTACGGAGACTGCATGCCTGAGGTACCTGGTGCTGGGACGCGGCTATCATCTCTTCTTTAGTCTTTCTATTATTGTTTATTCTGTCAGTTGTGTTCTATGTATTTTCTTATTAAATATTAAGAAATGTATGCGTTTGTACTTGTGCCATGAATGGATGGATTGTGCTGACTGAGGCGTGTTGCTGTGCGCAGGTGTACGGTAGAAGCTACTACCGGGTGGACCACTACATCTCCAAGAGCGTCATGGAGAAACGTGCCTTGCCTTCCATTAAGGATGAGTTGCTGCGGTTACACGCCAGCAACACCCAAATGCTCTCAGACGAGTCGGAACTGGAGTTCCTTAAGGTGACAAGGCAGAAAACTCTTATGCTTGTATACATGTATATTAATATTGAAAATTATCATTTAATTATTATTATTTAATTCATTAATCCTTATTCAGATTTACTAGAAATGTTATAATATATTAACAGAAGTGCTGTGATGAGGCATTCCGACTCCATATGCAGTTTATCGTTAATTAATTTTATGAATAAAACTTTTCTATCAAATGTGAATATCCTAAATCATTCCCACACTACCTGAGACCTACTACTACCTCTTATCTTGAGACATACATGTCTTGGGACAATAATAAACACCAGGTGGGTTTTGTCAACTGTGTTCATTTTTGTCGAAAGGGACCAGTGAACCAACTGAATCGAGATCATCAACCAATTTTTTCGAACCTATCTATCTCTCCGCAGGTGAGTCTGAGCCTGCCCGAGTATGGCGTGTTGTTCTACCGCGTTGTGCACGAGAAGCGTCCGGTAGAGGGGGAAATTATCCTCGGTGTGTTTGCCAAAGGGATCATCGTATACGACGTCAAAGATGGCCGCCGATCCACCAGTCAGACTTTCTTTTGGCGGGAAACCTCAACCATCTCCTCTAATGTGAGTCGTAAATGTTTATTTTTTTATAAGAATATTTGTAGAAAACAAAACACAATCTGGTTTTGACACAACATCCGGTCGTCAATGACGACAAATATGACGACTCGTCATATTTGTCTTCTTTGGGAGTTTGAAGTAGAGCTTATGTTGATGATGTTTAGTTTTTAGCTTTTAGATCTAAGATTACTGTCAGTGTGGTGAGGAAAAAAAGTTGAAGTTCATTTTCCAGCATTTTTCTTATGAACCTTCCTTTGCAGAAACGAAAGTTCATCATAGAGTGCCGTGGCAACAAGAAGAAGTACACCTTTGTTACAGAAAGGTCGAAGATAGCCAAATACCTGTGTAACCTCTGCTCCGCACAGCACAAATTCAACAACGAGATGAGCTCTCGTAAGCTCAGCCACAGCCATGTGTCAGGTCAGTTAGCCTTAAGCCACTAGCCGTCTCCGTGACAACGCTACCTGTCTAACCATCTACAAATGTTAGCTTTCTACAGCACGTAATATATTTGCATTGGGAGGTTAATAATAGTGTCCATCTTATGGGTGGCTCACAAAGTAATACTTTACAAACTATAATGAGGATGTACTTGTTGATTCTTGTCCGTCTAAGTTGCTATTTATGTATGTTTAAATGAACTGTAAAACTTTTGACAGACTTTCAGTTGTTTTAACAAATACTGCAGTCACTGCAGTTGCTAAAAGTGTCAGCGAACGGACGTTGACATGCTAACGCTAACTTCCCTCCAGAAGACAACCACATTGGCCAATACGCTGCCAGCAGCCGGCCGCCACGCGACCGGCTCAAGTCGTACACCGAGCCCCCCACGCCCCAGGACGACAGCGGCCTGACCACGCCCCAGGACGACAGCGGGCAGTCCACCCCCCAGGACGACTCCATGACCAAGCTCTGCGACGACCTCACCGCCAGGATCGAGGCCCGAATGAAGCAGCACCGGCAGGGCCTCAACCAACACAGGTAGCCCTGGGTGGTCCTCTGACTGTAGGATTACCATAGTGGTTCATTATCTATGCATACACATATTGATAGATTAGATTAGATTAAACTTTATTAATCCCCCGTAGGAGAAATTTGTTTGTTGCCACAGCCCAGCAGCAGTGGAAAACACAGGATAAAAAATACAATACAATAAAAATACAAAGTACTTATGCAAACAAAAATAAACACTAAGGTAAATGCTAAACTAAACGCTAAAGTAAGGAGAAGACAAGACTAACAGAACAAACAACAACAGGGCAAACAAAATATACTACCTACCTACCTACCTACCTACCTACCTACCTACCTACCTACCTACCTACCTACATACATACATACATGCATAAATCTATGCATACAAACCTACCCAACTACATACTTGCACACATACATACATAAATACTGTACATACATACATAAATACTTACATGCTTACATACATACATGGGGGGGTATGTGAGTTGTGGGACAAAAGGTTTTGAGTTGATCCCAATGTCCACAGTCTACCTGTATTTACTGCTTGTCTGTTTGAAGATTAATGTGTTTATATGCACTTCATTGGACCTACACATTCCATTTCTTATCTTATATTTGTTTTTGGATACATTCTGACTTCTGACTCTTCCTGAGACAGAGTGCATTTCATTTTTTGTGTGTCTGTGTGTGTGTGTGTGTGACACGTGTGTGTGTGTGTGTGTGTGTGTGTATGTGCGTGTGTGTGTGTGTCTGTGTGTGTGTGTGCGTGCGTGCGTGCGTGTGTGTCTTGAGAATACCTGACATGTCTGTTGAGTGTGTGTGTGTGTGTGTGTGTGTGTCCGGTGTGTGTGTGTGCGTGCGTGCGTGCGTGCGTGCGTGCGTGCATGCGGCTGGATGTGTGTGTGTGTGTGTGCGCGTGCGCGCGTGCGTGCCTGCGTGCGTGTGGCTTGGTGTGTGTGTGTTGCAGCACCTCTTCCAGCAGCCCGCAGAGCGCTCAGAGGAGTGGTTCATTGGCTCCCTCCCTCTCTGCTGCTGCCAGAGGTAGGACCACACACCTCCTAACCTAAACCCGTTGCACACCAGTAGGAAACAAAATAAGCACACCACAAGTTGGTGGATTTGATTTTTATAGAATCCACCAATCATATCTCCAGAAATTTCCCATGACCCAAGGTGACCGCAGTTGGGGTCCTGAACCACAGGTTGGGAAACAAGTTGCTAATACATAGGGGTGAAAAAATGTCTCCATTATGAAACTGGTCCACAAACCAGAAAGCTTGTGGAAAAGTGAGTATTTGTTGTGTGTTTGATCTGACAGACTGTCCAGCCAAACTAGCCCCGGAGAGAGAAGTCATCTGTGTTTCGTTGAAGAAAGACCCAAAGCTTGGCGTTGGTAAGCCAATCGCAGCCTTGAGTCCCAACCAGATTCACACCATAGTTCCTTAAACCTGCAGAGTGGTGGTTGGAAGCGCTGGTTGTGTTTGGTGCCGGGGGGGGGTTGTATCTCTAACACAGGCCTGGGTTTGGGTTGTGTTCCCAGGCATAGTGATCGTAGGCGAGGACACGGTTGGCAAATACGACCTGGGGATATTTGTGGCCTCCATCGTCCCAGGTGGACCCGCGGCTAAGGATGGCCGAATCCGACAAGGTAATAATATTACACAGATATAATAATGATATGAGGATGATATGAACATGAGGAGAATGATGAAATACAAATGATTATAATGATATGAAAATGGTGATAATTAGTTTAATGGAAGAAGATATTGAAGTGAAACCTATACATGTTTCGTTTTTGGGGGGTTGTTGTTGGCTTGTAATTGTTCATATTATTATTTTGATCAGGGTAGTGCTTTGTATCTTTTAAGAATTAAAAATAATTCAAATGTTCAGCTATGGAGCCATCACAGGTCCCGTTGTCCCCTGCTGAACACCACCACACCGCTGATACACATCGGTGCTGTCGGTCTTTCTGTTTGACCTTTGACCTCTAGGAGGGCGTCTGATCTCCCTGAACCAAGTCAGCCTGGAGGGCGTGACCTTTGCTGAGGCAGCAGATGTCATGCAGAGCAGCCCCCCCGAAGTGCAGCTCATCATCTCCCAACCCAAAGGTAAAGGTGTGTGTGTGTGTGTGTGTGTGTGTGTGTGTGTGTGTGTGTGTGTGTGTGTGTGTGTGTGAGTGTGTGTGTGTGTGTGTGTGTGTGTGTGTGTGTGTGTGTGTGTGTGTGTGTGTGTGTGTGTGTGTGTGTGTTCTAGTATGTCTGTTAACGCATGTTTGTTTATATTTATGTGTGTGTGGGTGTGTGTGCACATGTTTTTGCAAGTGTGCGTGTCTCTTTTGTAATGATTTGCCAATCTGTCTTTGTAATCACCAAAATAGTGTTTGTGAGTGTGAACACACAAAACACACCCTGTGTCTCCCTGCGCCCCCTCCCCCACCATAACTGTATCTCCCCCCTTCTCCCCCTTCTCCCCCCTCTCCCCCACCATAACTGTATCTTCCCCCCTTCTCCCCCCTCTCCCCCACCATAACTGTATCTTCCCCCCTTCTCCCCCCTCTCCCCCACCATAACTGTATCTTTCCCCCTTCTCCCCCCTTTCCCCCACCATAACCTTGTCTTCCCCCCTTTTCCCCCCTCTCCCCCCCCCTAACTGTATCTCCCCCCTTCTCCCCCCTCTCCCCCACCTCCAGTGCAATTGAGCCCCAACAACCTGGGGAACCACCGGGCGCCCCCGAGCCCCCAGCAGCAGCAGCCCCCGCCGCGGGACCCCGACTCGGCGGGGGGCAGCCTGGACGAGATCATCTCCGTCATGATGACCCCCAAGACGGGCAGCCAGCTGCAGGTCCCCCCCGACATACGCATCTACAACGCCCAGGTAGACCTCGGGCTGCAGCCGGAGGGACAGGGGAGGAGCTAACGTCTGAGGGAGGAGGGGCTAGGAGAGGGCGAGGTTGATGCTTTTATCAGGTAAAAGGGGATGACGTGACGTGAAGTTGCATTGCACTTATTTGGCAGAGGTTTCTGTCCAATGGGACTTACACTAAGGGCCAAGTCCAGAGAAATGCGAGAATCACTTGAGCACGTTAAAACTCATAAAATAAGCAAAGCAACTGCTTCAACGTGCTACAATGCAGAGAGAAGAGATGGACTTACCAATCCCAGACTCCCTCCTTGTGGCAGGGCAGACGGGATTGTGTCAATAGTTGGACTCCCAGCTGATAAGGTGCAGGGGTGGATCCCCCCATGGCTGTGGCCTTCTAGAGCAAGAGGCCATGATCTGTGTCTTAATGATATGTAACTACAAGAATCCCTGAATAGCTAAGTAGGATAACACACGCTGGAGCTCTGCATATGTGAGGTGTGTAGAGAGAAGAGGCGTGCAGATTCTGATGGCTAGTTGTGTGTGTGTGTGTGTGTGTGTGTGTGTGTGTGTGTGTGTGTGTGTGTGTGTGTGTGTGTGTGTGTGTGTGTGTGTGTGTGTGTGTGTGTGTGTGTGTGTGTGTGTGTGTGTGTGTGTGTGATGGCAGGACGGCTCCCTCTCCTCTCTGAACAGCGTGAGGCCAGAGGAGCTGACCCTGGAGCTGCGGAAGATGGGAGGCAGCCTGGGAATCAGCATATCAGTGAGTTCACTGTAACACACACACACTCACTCAATCACACACGCATGCATGCATGAACACACTCACTCACTTACACAATCACGCATGCACGCACTCACTCACTCACTCACTCAAACACTCACAGACAGACTTAGATACACATATTACACACACACACTTACAGACACACCTAACCTAAATTACTGAAAGCAATACTTCTCTCTTTTAGCCTTATTCCCCTTCAAATGATTTGCCCTTCAACCTCTCTCATCTGCTCCCTTTTCACGTCTCTCAGTCTCTCTCTGCTCTTTGTTATCTGCTCATCTCTCTCTCTCTCTCTCTCTCTCTCTCTCTCTCTCTCTCTCTCTCTCTCTCTCTCGCTCTCTCTCTCTCTCTGTCGGTCTATCTAATGCCTGGGATGACCAGATGGGAATCACTTCCTGTCCACCGGCTGTCTAATGACCCTTTCCCTTTTACTGTCATTTAGAACTTGGCAGGCACTCCCCTAGGTCACCCTCTGTGCTGTCAAGAAGAGAGAGATGGAGAACTACTGTAGAATTTAAATTTTGCGGTCTAGTGTGGTGTGCTTGATAACCACAAGGATTGTACTGGTTGCTGGTTGCAAGACAAATGCACATTCTTCAGTGACTGTTCATAGATGGTCACTTTAATGATGGGCAGCAGAGGCATCATTCACTGGCAGTGAAGCGGAGCATTTCTAGTACCAGTACCAGTATGAGTACACTCTCTAATGCAAGTAGTCGAGTTAAGAGCTGCAGGAGTCCGGGAGTTTAAACTTTCTTGGGTTGTTGGTTCAAACATCTGCCTTTCATATTAACACTGGATTTGAACTTTTGAGCCCTTTAGGTGAGATCCTTTTTGTTATGGTGTGATAATTATATTGAGCGGAATAGAGGATACATTGTTCAGGAAACAATGGAACATTTCCCATTCGTCAGTGCATGACTGCTTTTCTTTTTTAAATATATATCCCAATTTTGTCATTTTTAAATTGTTACTACATTACTGTATTAACACATCAACTTTAAAAGGTTTCTGTAGAAACAAATGGTATGGTAGGTAATATGTTTGCCGGTGAGCAATGAGTGTGGAGCACATAGGGACCGTGGGGAGGAGCTGGCCTCCGGGTCCCTCAGCCCATCACGTCTAGTCTCCCCGATCTGATTAAGCCCCTGGTGGTCGGGGGATTAGAGGAGCAGAGAGCAACGCACACGCAGTGTGACTGAGTTCATAGGAGCCTGCTTGGCTTTAAACCAGGCCAGGGATACAACTGCCTCTAGCAAGCTGTTACAAGACACAATGAACTGGGTTTCCCCTTTCTCTTGCTCAAATTATATAAGTATATGATGATTAAATAGTCAAATCTGTAATTCATTGAATAATATTGTATTAAACAGTAAAATGTTGGAACTAATGAAGCTTTGTCTTGGGTTTCCTTTCCTGAATAATGTATCTGAATGAGATATATTAAACATGAATCCATTCATAAATCAAAGTATTTCATTGGTTGAACCAGTCCAACGTGGTGTTTGTCTTTCCCCAGGGTGGCATCAATAGCAACCTCCGTAACGGGGGTCTCTACGTCAAGAGCCTGGTCCCCGGGGGGGCGGCAGAGAGGGACGGACGCCTGCACCCAGGTATGATGTCACGCTACCAGCTGCTCCCCTCGCACACAGCCAAAGATAGACAGACAAACACAATCCATCTGGCTGCTTGTCTGTATGTCTTACCGTCTTCTATCTTCGTGCGGGTGGGTGTGTGTGTTTTTGCGTGTGTGGGTATGTTTGTGTGTGTGTGTGTGTGTGTGTGTGTGTGTGTGTGTGGATATGTTTGTGTGTGTGTGTGTGTGTGTGTGTGTGTGTGTGTGTGTGTGTGTGTGGGTGTGTGTGTGTGTGTGTGTGTGTGTGTGTGTGTGTGTGTGTGTGTGTGCGACAGATGACAGGCTGCTGGAGGTAGACGGGCTGAGGCTGGATAATTTTACGTACCAGCAGGCCGTGGAGTGTCTGACCAAGACAGGAGAGGTACATGTGTGAATGTAGCCAGACATCGTTATTGAATCTGTCTCTGTCTGTATCTATTTCTCTCTCTCTCTCGCTCTCTCTCTCGCTCTCTCTCTTCCTCTCGCTATGTGTGTATTTATGTGTACCATGTTCTTTCTCTTCTCTGCTCAATTCTGCACTCCTCATGTCTCCCTTCCTCCTCCCCCCCCCCCCCCCTCATCTCCTTTTATTTTCTCCTCCTCACCTTACATCTCATCTTCAACTTCTCTACTACCTTCCACGTATTCCTGATCCGATCCTCCTCTCCTCTGTCCTCTTCTCCCCTATCCTTCATCTAATCCCCCCCCCCCCCCCCCCTCTCTCTCTCTGCAGGTGGTCTCCCTGGTCGTGGAGCGAGAGAGGATGAGTCTGCCCCGCGTGTCCCTGAGCCCCGACACGGCCCGCAGTCTGTCCCCTAAGAGCTGCAGCCCGGACACCAACCACCTCCGCTACAACAGCTGCCCCGCCATCAACTCTCCCCCGATGGCCGGCGGCGAGCCCCAGAAGCCCCGGGACTACCGCTTCATGGCGGACGGTAGGGTTAGCTCGGTCCCTGGAGCTCTCTGTGACACTGCATCACCCTGACATTGACATGACGTAAAGGTTCTCCAAACTTTGGGGCCGGAGGAATTATGTGACGATTCCGTCGGGTTTTTGCATAAACATGTTAACTGTTTTATATTCTATTGTCAGCGATCGAACGCAAACCATTGATAAAGCTCTAGGCACACAGCTACGTCGGAACAGACACAAAATACAGACACAAAAGACTGCTAAATTCCCGGTCCCAGGCTTAGCTTCTTTTTTCTTTCTTGGATTGTGCTACAAATATGGAGCAAAATTGACACTTGGTTTGCTTTAGGCTTAACCCTCATCGTTACACGCTAGATTTCTGGTCTACAGTAGATATACAAGCAATATAACATCTAAATGAGCGTAGAAAAATATCAGAAAAACAGGAAGATTCACTGCTGATATTTTGCCACTACATGCACAGATGAAGGGGAATGCATTATATGTATCAGTACAGTTTCAAATAACCTACTACTTATCCCACGGTGTGTCAGTTGGGATTAGGGACACTAAAACTCTCGTGCGCTAGAGAAACTTGCGTGAGGAATCTTCGCTGTAAGCTAGTAGCATGCGTAAACTGCCACCTATGAACTTTTACACCATCTCTACAACCCTGACTCCTCCCCCTAGTCACCTGGCCAACACCGCCACCCCCACCACTTATCTTACTGTTCTTTAAGCCCCCCTGCCTCTCCTACGTCTCACCTGACACCCTCTCCTCGACCCTGACCTGCGACCCCACTTAAAGGGCCGGCGTAGGAGATTAGCAGCATTTCGCAAGCAGAACCTAACTGAACCGAATGACCAAAAACAAAGCGACATCCTCCACCATAGAAGAAAAAAGAGAAAATGGAAAAATAACAATTATATCAATGAATAAATCATAATGAATAAAGAAACGTAATAGTGGTGATCCCTTCATTCTCTCATTCTCTCTCTCTCTCTTAACCCTAACCCTAACTTTCCTACAAACATGCATCTATAGAGCCGTAAGATTTGCTAACTGCTACTGCTACTGCTAACCTAAACAGAAAATCAAAATAAAATAAAGGATTAGGCTCAAAATATTGCAGATCGCATAATGACCTCTTCAATAAACATGAATAAAGGGAGCAGTGAGATTTGGATTTGGAGCTGAAGAGTACAAAGAGTACATAGAGACTTCAGACTCAAACGAGCTGCAGGTAACATTTGAGAGAGCAGAAGGGAGAACGATTTTGAAAAGAAACAACCCAAAAAATGTCCCATCCTTCTCTGCTCCCACCCTCACTATGTTTCTCGGCCATTGAGTTGCATTCAAGTGTTGCATTTCAAGCACCTGTTATTGACAGGCAAGATGGATTTGTCAAACCCAATCATGGAAGAGATGCCCTGTTTGCTCCGAAATTATCCGGGAGCAGACTCAAATCTAAAATGACCCATATAGAGGCAGAGGCAGTCAACTCAAAACAAAAAATCTCGTTCTGCATCTCACTCACTGCTGACGGATGGCTACAACAATTCTAACAAAGACTTTTAAATCAAACCTACTGCACCTTTAACCCCACCCGAACCATAACCGTGCCCCCCCCCCACCTGGATCCTCCCCAGACAACACATTCGAGGTGACCTTGACCAAGGGCCCCAAGGGCCTTGGCTTCAGCTTCATCATGTGTGACATGGACCCCCTGGGGCAGGAGGCGGGCAGCGTGGTGCGCATCAAGCAGCTGTTCCCAGACCAGCCGGCCCGCCTCTGCGCACGCATCCGCGAGGGCGACGTCATCGTGGCCATCGACGGACAGCACCTCAAGGACCTGATCTACCCGGTAACCAGTGACCCCCCCAGTGTTTTTGATTGGATGTTAAGTTAGATGTATGAGTGTTATACATGTCGTTGTATGTATTCTGTTGAAGGTTTAGCTGTGTAGAGCATTGGATATCGTTCATGATTTCTCAAGGTACTCCCTTCTGATGTAATCAATGTATTAAAATTGGACATGCAACAAGTATAATTAATAAAAAGTATCAGACATAGGCTACAATTGAATTATTACAAGTCATATGTGAAGCATACACGTTCAACTCTTCACAAAAACATACACCAAAGATATCCAACCCTGCCTGTTGTTATCTGTAAAATATCTTAAAGCTGCCTCATAAACCTCACTTTCCATATCCTAAAACATATTTGCCGCTAATGCTGCTTATATTCTGCATGTCATTCTCTCTTTGCCCTCTAGAGGGTGCTACAGTTGTTCAAGAACTCATCGTCTGAAGTACTACTGTCCCTGTGCCGTCCTGCATCAGGTGGGCACACACATTAACATGTACATGCACGCACTCACACACACACATGCACATCCAATAATAGCAAAAAAACTTATACCATATCGAATGACTTGCTTTGCCCTTTAGGGACCCTTCCTCCCATTGAGCAATTTGCTGGCACATGAGTGATGTCACAGTGACCGACAGCGACGGCACCAATGGAAGCACAGGAGGCTGTGGTCGTTCCTGAGGAAACAGGAAGCGGACATGGAGTCGCAGGGACGGCAGGAAGCGGCGCCCAGGTAGGCGGAACAACATCTTCAAACAGGAGTGAAGCCACCTCACTGTTCTTTCAAAGTCTGCTATGATAAATGCAAATTGTTTTCATCTATGTATCAATATTGGCACAAGAAAAACGGATAGACTGATGTCAAGTAATTAACGGTACTGAAAATTGTCTGACAGGCTGGAGTCTGACAGAGTGGACCAGCCTGGATAGCCTTACCTTTGGTCTCCTGGTCTAGAAGGTATGGACTCTGATAGTAATCAGTTCATAATCACTCTAACTCTTAACTCATAATAACGCTGTACGACCAGTTAAACGCAACAATAAAAGACAAAAAGTAAAATCAATCCTCACAAGGAATAAAGTATCACAAGGAAGAGAAAAGAAGGAAAGATTTCTGTTGGAAGTCTCTGGTGTGTCCATTCACTTCAACAGCAGCAGAGAACTCCAGTCCCATATTGTTTGACTGAACCAGAAGTGGGCCTATTAATGCATCTTAATATGAAAACGGCCACAAGGTGGCAGACTAGCACCGGTGTTCGTTCTAAAAAAATGATAATGTAACACAGGTTAGTTGCTGCTTAATCTCAAGCAGTTTAAGTAATTAATTCAGCTAAATCTAAAGGTTTTAGAAAATAAACTAACTTGTGTGTTATGTGTTTTCTCCACAGGACTAGAGAAATCCCCAGAGGGGAACAGTGTTTGAGGTTGTCAACAGCAACTGAAGTGAATTTCAAACAGAAACAGCTTGAATGTTTGGTTCACGAATGAACATTTGTAAGTCATCAATATGAAGACATTGGGACAACAGCAGTAAATCAGCACCACAATAATTCCTGTTATTATTACAATGGTTTGTTTCCAAGCCATTAAACAATAAACCCAATTGAAATGTGCACTTTTAGCTTTTTACCTAACTAACGTCCCAGTGAATCCCTGTGTATTAAGATGAGTCACCAAACTCAAAATACAAAAACAATAAGCCCCATTTCATTGCAGACAAAGCCTCCACTACCTGAATAAAACATTAAAGAACAATGTTATTATTGTCTCGTAACGGAATACTTTCGTCCTCTTCATGAATGAAGACCCCCTGCCAAACTGTGTGTGTGCGTGAGTCTTTATGTGTGAGTCTGTGTGTGTGAGTGCACGAGTCCATACATGTGTGTGTGGGACAGTGGCACGGTGTGTGCTGCCTGGGTGCTCCACAGGAACATCAGTCATGGGAGCGAGGAGAGAGCTCAGCCCGCCCGGACTGCACTGTTCCTGGGCTGATGAGGGATGAAGGGGTGGGTGTAGATGAGTGTGCTTGGATCTCCCAGGGGTCCAGAGATGGAGAATAATGACCCCAACGCAGCACATTAAGTAGACGCAGGCACATATATACACACGTACACATGCAGAAAGACCCCCTTGTGTGCGCACACATAGACCCACAAGGAAATACACGTACACATACATAGGGGTCTCATCGTGCCCTCTGTGGCTAAATGCACTCAGACTCACACACTTGGAAAGACGCATGTACATGCACACAGGATACACTCAGAAAGACAAACACACAGGGTACACTCAGAATGACACACACACAGGTTATATTCATAAAAAACACACCGAGAGAAAAACACAACAGACAAACTCAGATGGATGCAGAAAGACATGGATGCAGAAAGACATGCAAACATGTAATACAGAAACACATGCACACTGAAAGACGCACACACACATGCACAAACACACTATACATAGACACATACAGGCATGTGCTACAGAAACCAATAAGACATACAGGCACAAACACACACCAACACACACACACACACACACAAACGCAGCTACAGGGTAAGGAGCCGGTAACCATGGCTCGTAAATAAGGCTTTCTGTATTTTGGTGAAACTTGGAAGTGCATCTGGTTCCAATCAGAGTTCTTAGTAAACGATCCCAAATGTTTCTAATTATCCAGCAGTAGAGCCGGCACAAGGACCTCAT
>NC_044065.1:11101099-11103599 GCF_902167405.1 Gadus morhua
GGAGAATGAATGAACAAAATACAATTTTTTTGTAAATCAGTACCCAGACGTGCACACACACACACACACACACACACACACACACACACACACACACACACACGTGTATAAGCACACACACACCGGCACACACGCAAAAACACACACAGTGAGCACAAAACCTCACACAAAGACACACTTGTAAAATCCTTCCCTCCCATGTACAATCATTCTTTTATTGTCACCCTCGGGCACTATCTCTCTCTCTCTCTCTCTCTCTCTCTCTCTCTCTCTCTCTCTCTCTCTCTCTCTCTCTCTCTCTCTCTCTCTCTCTCTCTCTCTCTCGCCCAGCTGGTCTGGGGGTCCAGAGCAAACAGACCTAATGTCGGACCCTCCGCCGCGCAGCAGCCGTTAACGTCAGTCCCCATGAAACGCAGCACGACCGCGTCTCCCGCAAAAAACTCATTTTTACAAGCCCACTGCTTCGACCCTCAAACCTCACCCCCCTGTCCCCCTCTTCCCCCATTAACCTCTCCCCCCCGCACCCCACCGGCCATCTCCCTTTCTGTTACCCTGCCCATCGCTCCTTAACCAAAACTCTGGGCCGTTTAAAGAGGTTTGAGCGGATGTACGGAAAACCAGAGCGCCGGTGATCCGCGACACCGCAATGTGGGAATTCTTCACAAAATAATAGTGTTGACAATAAATTAGGGATAGCATTTTCCTTCTTTTAAGATGGGCTTCTCCCATCAAGGAAATCCCCGCGACCCCATGGCATCCGTTCCGAGGGGCCCCAGTCGATGTAAAAACAACCGCAGTCGAAGTTCGCCGGCCACTGAAACCATTAGTCTTGTGAATGGGTTTTGTTACCCCTGCAGGGACGTGGTCCGTTCATCGTTCCGGAGCGTCTTAACTTATTCTAACGCCGTCCAACTGTAACAGGACGTTCAAGAGTGCAGGGAATGTTCCAGAATCCCAGCAGTGTTCTACTTTATCTTTGTGTCAACCGCACTGTTTTCAGTTTTATCACACTCTTCTCTCTCTTTCTTCCTCTACTCATTTTTGCGTGTCCTTTTTACTTCGTCTCATTCCTCACTTCACCCCATCTTCTTCTCTCCCTTCACTATCCATCCATCAGCCTTCTTTCTTGAAAGCTTTTACAAGATCTTGAAGTCTAAACAACACAGTATGGCTGTCGAAAACGGGTGTTTTGAATATGGCGGCCATCTTGAGTCAATCACTGTTTTGAAAAGGAATGCAGGTCTTCGATGGTTCAGACTGGACAAACCGTTACAAGGTGGACAGATAAAGAGTGTGCAGGTGTATGACCTATGAAGATGAATTCATGTGTTACTATAAGGATTGTGTGTTTGTGCATGAATACGGTCATCATGTGCAGGTGTATGACTTAGAAAGATGCATTCATGTGTTACTCTACTTATTGTGTGTTGTGCTTAAATACCGTTTGACCCTTGGGTTGTAACTAACGTCTCCTCTGAATGGGCAATCTTGTAATGTTGTTCCAAGTTCTGGACATATATTAAAACCATGAAAAATGATCGTCCATATCATGATCCTGATAATGAGGATAAAAAAGATGATAGTGAAGATGAGGATGAAGCTAAAGTTGATGTAATAAAGCTGATAATGAATATGATGATTGTGATGATGATGAGGATGAAGTAGCAGTTAATGCTGATGATGATGATGATGAAGATGATAATGATGATGATGATGATGATGATAATGATGATGATGATGATGATGATGATGATGATGATGATGATGATGAAGGTGATGATCAATTCCTTCCTTTGCACACTCATGCACACCTAAAATGTCTGCACACATCCACCACGGTCCTGACCCAGTTTGGTGGTCCATCTGTTCTAATATCCTGCGTGCGCTGTACACTGAATGATGATAACAGCTTGGCAGGTAGAAGAACGACATAGAGAGAGAGGGAGAGAGAGAGAGAGAGACACACACACACACACACACACACACACACACACACACACACACACACACACACACACACACACACACACACACACACACACACACACACACACACACACACACACACACACACACACACACAGAAACGAGAGACTATACTTCCCTTATCACCAGTATGTTTCATGCTATCACCTATGCTTAGAATTTCCCCTTATCAATGTCCAAAGCCTAACATATCACAAATACAGTATGAATATGACCAGAAGGGGGCAGTGGTGTGCAATATATATATATATTCCCTGCACTATTACAGTTGGGGCCTGCTTATGATAAGTTACTTATACAGGGGATAAAACAGTAGTACTCCATAACCTTCCCTTGACTGGTCCTGAGGGGATCCCTGGTCCATCATAATTGAAAATATTACGCTACACAACTTGTGTACACATATGTGTGTGTGTGTGTGTTTGTGTGAGTATGTGTGTGTTTGTGTGTGTGTGTTTGTGTGTGTGTGTGTGTGCGCGTGCGTGTGTATGTGTGTATGCGTGTGTGTGTGTGT
>NC_044065.1:11111099-11113599 GCF_902167405.1 Gadus morhua
ACACAGCCGAGGAGGTACACGTAGAGACGGGAGGTTAAGATAATACATGGAAGGAAGGAAGAGAAGGATTTGAGAAAATACAAGGTGTAGAGAGGAGGAAAGGAAGATATATAACGAGTGGAGCGCTGCATAATAGCATCGACTGTACTTACAGCAAATGGGAGGTTTTAATAGTTATCTAAGTTGACTTTGTACAATAAGCACGAGTCCCAGTAGGTTAAATTGCATTCAGTTACTTCATTAGTGAGAGGAAGAAGGATCACGGACCTAATGTTACCAGAAAGACAACATTGATCTCCCCTGAATGGAAAAGTGCGGGAAAATATGAGGACTGATGAAGAATGGTTGGAGGAAAATAATTGCAGACCACACTTCCAAACCTACAACAACAATGAATACATATGTGCCACAAGCCTGAAAAGAGATGATTCAAAGATAAACTTCTATTAAAATTAGTTTCCACGTTTTCAAGGTGCACTCAAAAGAACAGACTCAACACTGGCATAAGAGGCCATGATGGATGTCCAGCTGGTAGATCTCCAAAGAACTCCACACACCGACATACACCAACACACACACACACACACACACACACACACACACACACACACACACACACACACACACACACACACACACACACACACACACACACGCACGCAAACACACACACACACACACACACACACACACACACACACACACCATTACAGAGGTGGGCATCAGGTATTGTATACTTCGTGTTCAGCCATGCAGGACTTATTGGACACCGGTGGAGGTCCGGATCACAATGAGAGGATGAGGAGGGAGAGCTTAACGAGCCATGGAGCATCTGGTCCAAGAGAGTCTTTACAAGACCCCAGACAGACCTGCATGGACAGGCGGAAAGACGGGCAGTGGACACAGAGAGAGAGAGAGAGAGAGAGAGAGAGAGAGAGAGAGAGAGAGAGAGAGAGAGAGAGAGAGAGAGAGAGAGAGAGAGAGAGAGAGAGAGAGAGAGAGAGAGAGAGAGAGAGAACTGAGTGGCTTTATTGGGGCAGCTGTGTAACCTCCAACTTGAGAAAGTCACGAGGAAGGGACACCTGCTCCCATTTAAAAGTGTTAAATGGGAGTGGCTTTGTTGTGTCAAGAAGAGTAATGTTTCCTGGTGGAACAACAGATGAACAGGGAAGAGCAGAGGAGAAGGAATTGAATTGGTTTGATGTTTTAATTGAATTGATGGTCATCAATCAAAACAACAGTGAGACGCTTCTTGTTGGGTGGCAAGCGAAATCTAGCATGGAAGCTACATGTAGAAATATTAGTAATAATTAGTAGTAATAATTCACTCAATTGAATAATATAGCTGTTAGGGTGTTTGTGTCCTAGCCAAAAGGTAAGAAGGTACAGCCGATAACCGAGGTCCACATTCTACCTGGTCACCTAGGCGTTTTAGAGGTTGTTCCCTTATAGCTGCTCATGAATCTCTTTTTTTAAAATATGTTTCCTGCAGAGAAAAGCATCTGCTAAATCATTCAATCGTTAAATAGACGTTTAACGATTAAATAGATGAGAAGCCCTCTCATTTATACATCCCTCTGTAAATACCCATTATACTCATGTCCAGTGATATTATTAGGCCTACTACTGAGCACGCATCATCACACGCTGAGCCCCAGACCAATGCCCACACCAAACACTCCTAGCATGGAAAACATAAATCATGCTAGCTGGTGACAATTGCTACAACGGCCAATTTTCCAATATACTTCACAAGCTGTAAACGATTAAGTTTGATCATGATAAATCAGCAGGAATCCCTCGACCTGAAATAGTGCTGGCTCCCGTGCTACATGCATGCACGCCTCAATTTCGACATTGGCATCGCATGGAATTGCATGGAATGCTGAAATTATCCATAAATGTGGTGCGGTTTTTGGGGAATTGCTGGGAATTGTTTATATGTTGGCGGTGGCTGCCCTCTGATTTTCATTGATTTTCTTTTAGGTTTTTCGGTTGTAAAATGAATTTCCCCAGGGGAAGTCAATGCCACAAGTTTGTATGAAAAATGTTGTGGTGAGAATAAAGTGTGACATGCTAAAGTGGTGGGAGCACTTAGCGGCCCAGAGTGCTAAGCTAGCATTTTAAGGCTATTTTAATGTTTACTCTTATCCCGGGCTCAACATTTCATGCTCGGATTGATAAATACAGTGATGTGCCTGTCTGCAAGATGGTAGCCCAACATGAAATGCAGCTATTTCTTCATTGCTAGACTTATAAAATATAAAAACTACATTTCGAAGGAATTATCAAATATATAATTTATGATATCTATACCATGCATGTAGTATTTTGTAAACTACAATGCAGGATCACTGTCAGCTGGTTGTCTGTCTGCCTGTCTTATTTTCTATCTATATATCTCTCTATCTGTCTCTGTATATGTCTGTCTGTCTGTCGCTCTGTCAGTCTAGGCCGAAGATCAACCTTCATGGTTTGTAATTTGTGGTGGCGTTCTGTT
>NC_044065.1:11123599-11128599 GCF_902167405.1 Gadus morhua
GTGTGTGTGTGTGTTCAATGCATGTCTATCTATGAAATGGAGAGATTTTGCGGCGCTTCCAACCACAGTCAGAATGGAAGAACGGAACAGGGGCAGCTTTTACTAGCTGCTGACAGATAACAAACACTGCTATATTACTTAAACAACCACTGAGGCATACAAGCTTTCAGGAAGAAAATAATAAATATAAAAGTGCGTGCAGTTTGTTCCTTTATTTCAGGGAATTTCGGAGGTGATTTGAAAGTGAGGAAATGTTGGAATACGGGATTTGGCCGATCTTCGACGTTTGGCAAGTCTTTCTCAAACAAACTTGAATGTAATGAACACAGTGTAGTAAGAGGGAGGGGGAGACCTTTTCTATAGGGTTTGCATCTGAAATAACTCTTCATTAATGAAAAGGTGAATCTCGCTGGATATCTGGGCAGTGGGTGGAAGGGCTGAGTGCATTGACCCCAGCCCCCGCCTCGTCTAATACGCTTGTGTTCCGAGCGCCTAAAGGGAAAAACAAACAGCTGATTTCAGTTAGGAACCGCCGTGCTTCAACCCTGTGTTTAAAACTGGCAATCACAACTCGCGGAAAACAAGACCCGATGCCAACGCCATGAAACCATTACTTTACCTATAACCCTTATAGTTCTCCCCAACGGAAAGTTCACGGCTACAATGGCTTCTGTTTTCGTGGGGGGATGATTCAACGTTAAGGTTCACCTGGAAACTGGGGTCACCTGTGTTGGACTACTCTGCATTGCATCGTGAAGGCCCCATAGGGGGATTGCACTGTTGTGCCGTTGACCTTTCAAGTTTGGAGCGTTCCCTACAGCCGAGGCTAAATAAAGGCGAATGCTAACCTGTTTATAGTTTCGGTGGTGGACGATGTTTCCGCCCGGGCAAGCCCTGAGCTGTTGAGAGATGTATAGCTGAATTGATTCAAGCCAAGCCCCCCCCCCCACACACACACCTCCAGCACCACCATTCACACCACCACCATCAGCCCCCCCCCCCCCCCCACTGTTCTTCCCCTCCACCAACCCCTTCACCTCTGCCAGCACTTGTCACCAATCACACTTAACTTCATAAAAATAGCGAAATCCTATACTTTTTGTTTGGCAGCGAGACACCAATGCGTGACTTCATCCATCCAAAGCCCTTGTTGTAGACAGACGGCAGAAAGGAAGGAAGGCAGGAAATAAGGAGGGAATACCGCCAGACAGGGCGCATGTTTGGTGGCAGGTTTCTTCTGTAATGTTTGACGGGTGACGGGGCGAGGGAGGCGAACGCCAAAGAAAAAGGTAATTCGAGAGAGAGGGAGAGAGCGAGTCAGATAGAGAGACACAGTGAGAAAGATATCAAGAGAGAGAGTGAGAAAGAGGAAGGAAGGAGCAAGCAAAACAGAAAGAGCAAGAAATTGAGAGAGGCACAGAGAAAGTTGTTGAAAGAGTAGATGAGAGAGGGGGAGAACGAGAGAGAATGAGAGAAATGGAAAATGTGTCAATGTGTCAAGAGGGCAAAGCGATGTATGTGTAATTTGATAACTCTGCCAGTTACTTTCTTTACCCTTATAGCTCTACGTTTTGTAGGATTTTGTTTCAAAGGCTCACAACAATGTAGCAATTGCTTGCAAAAGGTATGTGTGTGTGTGTGTGTGTGTGTGTGTGTGTGTGTGTGTGTGTGTGTGTGTGTGTGTGTGTGTGTGTGTGTGTGTGTGTGTGTGTGTGCGTTTGTGTGTGTGTGTGTGTGTGTGTGTGTGTGTGTGTGTGTGTGTGTGTGTGTGTGTGTGTGTGTGTGTGTGTGTGTGTGTGTGTGTGTGTGTGTGTGCGTGTGTGTGTGTGTTTGTGTGCGTGTGCCTGTCTGCATGTATCATGATCTGGTTCAATAGGCGTACCTGTCATGTGTCTCAATTGTCTGCATATTGCTTCGGACAATAGGGTTGAAGTGCTGAAATTACTAAATAGTAGCTGTGTTATGTGTTAAAAATCAAAACATATGATATATTCAGGAATTCATTTGGAATGTCAGTGATACAGATTGAGTTCTGCCAGTATCACCACAACCCCCATAATGAAAGGGAAGAATGCTTTTAGGTTTCACAATTTCAGATAACATCTATCAAGATATGTGCACTGCCTTTTCTTTTGCATAAAACAAAAAACAAAGTCATGAAAATATATACAATTTCAAAATGTTTCAACTATTTACTAGTCCCCTCAGTGGTTAGCACACATGCATGTACACGAACACGCAGGAACACACAGACAACCAACCCCACTTTGTAAGATATCTCAGACAGTGTGTGTGTCACTTGAGTGTGTTTATATGCAGGTTATTACCCCAGTCATACACTAGTGAACGCACAGACCCGAACGGTCATGGTTACTACATTATGTGATTGTCTAAATTTAATAACGCAACATTTGATTTGACTCAAAATCCGAAATTATTAACGAGGGTAAAACCTTCGTCGCAATGTTTTTAGATTCTTAATACACCAAACTAGACTATACTGAACTATATGATAATGTGTATCATAGCAAGAACATCTACCATTAGCGATGCAAGAGACAGAGCCGGGGAACTTGTTTGACAGTTTGAATTGATAGGCTGCTCTGAAGATAAGAACATAGCGGAGGCCTCCGGCAAATACACAATGCTCCGTCACTAATAGTATGGCTAGCTGGCAGGACAGGACGCCATTTCGTCATGACTCAGTACGCTGAGTGACTCTGCCTGTTGAGCATCATTGAGGCCCTGGGTCTAATTTTCCAACCTTTATTGTAAAGCTGCTGAAACTACAAACGACAGAAATGTTCAGTTTGGACGGCTGTCAAGCTCGTTGTGACTCACGAGGCCAAGGTCAGCCAAGAGCAACGACCGAAGGCAATTAAATAAGAAAATTGATGTTTCTTGTAGGAAGCTGAGCTGAGATCATCAGTGAAAAGTCGAACGCATTAGCAGCCTCTAAAAGAAAAGCCGTGTTTGTGGCCAGCTGTTGCTAGATTTCGACTAGAGATCTAGCTAGCGCAAATCCATCTGATTAATTTGGTTAAACCGATCTCCATCATGTTGAATGTGTTCAAGTATGTAGCAGTCTCAATACTGGGACAAATTTCCCCTTGAATATCCTGAGAGGTCAGCAGGTCGCCTGTCTGCCGACACACAATACACACTGTATGCTCGAAACTATCCCTACATATAATCTTACATAGGTACATTCACGATCTGCTATGTTTTGCTCACGTTGGTTTAGAAAAGGGATAAAGGTTTTGAGAATATCAACAACTTGAAGGGCATTCATAAATCGCATCCGCTTTCACTCCAACTCCACAGGTTACAGTTTGTCCTTTAGTTCTGTCCATTTTTTATGCTCTTTATACATACTGGTTCTCCCTCTTGGTTTCTTTCCCTCCCTCCCTTCCCTCCCTCCCTCCTCACTCGGCGCGGCTCTCGGTGGACAGGAAGTGATCCGCCAGCCTCTCTCAACACCGTCCCCTCCGTGGGCTGCAGCGCTCTCAGCTGCCGCCGCCGCTTTGATAAAAACCATGACGACTAGGCTCCTGCAACGCCGCCGGGGCCCCCGTCGTCCCCCTACACTTGAAGATGATGGAGTGTGTGAAGAAGATGAAGAGTAGATCTAACAGGGGGGGCGGTTTGGGGAGGGCTGTTGCCTCTTAACCCCGCCAGCCCCCCTAACTCCCTGCTCTCAGAAATCAAGCGTTCCCTCCGCGATCTATGAAAAGACCCCATTTATAGACACACAAGGAGGTGGAGGAGGAGAAAGAAAAAAGGTTGAAATATTCCCCCCCGACTTTCGACCAGACTTAGGAGTGACGGCCAAGGAAAACAATGAGCGTGGCCAGCAGGACTTTAGTCTGCTCTCTCGCAACGCACCGACTTTAATTCCATTCTCTAGCATGAAAAGAACGAGCGGAGGGCCAGCTGGAAAATTCAGCCGTGTGTGAGCTGTTCGCCCGGGTGCGCCATCGGGCGAGTTAGCGCCACACACGGAAAATCTACGCTATGCTACAGGGGGGGAAGAAGTCTCCCTGAAGTCTGGTAGTGGGAGTGGGGCGCGTTATGATAGGGTTAATGACAGAGTTATAACAGGGTTTATAAAGGGTTACCAGGAGGGCTGGTTCACAGACTTAGGACTCAGGGAGAATTGATTTTGATGACGAAATGAGAGACAGGGAAAATTAGCAGGGGAGAGCAGATATGAGAAAGAAGGTGAAGTGAGTGTAGGCGATGGGAAGAGAGGAGGAGAGATTAGGGGGGAGACAGGAGGAGAGAGGGAGATGAGTGGGGAGACAGGAGGAGGGAGAGAGAGATGAGAGAAACTTTCATGTAGAACATTCTAGCAACAGGTGGAGTTTTTGAGCAGGTATGTGTAGAAAGATGTATGTACACAGTGACTATAGACTTAATTGTGCCAAGTTAATTTGATTTATCATTAATGTGGATTTGATCTAATCTAATCCAAGATAATTCTTGATTTAATAAATAATACGTTATACTAACCCAACCATATCGTATTTTCAGTGGTCAACCTGAAAATAGTTAATACAGCAAAATCTTCCCTAATAAAAACAATACAACCACGATTGCTAAAAAAAGATCACAAATGCACTTTTTCAAAGTTTGGCCGAGGAGGGAGAGTTGAGCTCAGTTCAGTCGAGAGTCAGGAAAGATAAAAAACGGAGAGCAGAAAAGAACAGCGCAGAGCCAGTACATAGTGACAGATTAACAGAGCGAGGGAATGACAGACGGACAGCAGAGCACTCGGGGTCCCGGTTATCGGTCCGACTGCTCCATTAACGCGCCCACCGAAGGATAGCCGCCGGGAAAATAGCAGTGATGGATAACAGCACATAACGGCGCAGTAAAAATATAAAAACCCCAGCAAAAACACACGCCTGCATCGACTCATCACACTCATAAACAACAGAGAGGAAAGAGGGGCGGGCTTTTATTGTGAAAAGACGATGTTAACACGTTGGTCTCATGAG